>NW_026962593.1:35000-36772 GCF_032445375.1 Bacillus rossius redtenbacheri | reverse complement strand
AAATGGTGGGGAACGCGTGTCCGGTCGTCTTAACCAAGTAATGGTTCCCCTCTGTTAACAATGAAATGTTTGATGGATCGCAGCTCCCTGAGAGACAAGTTTCAAAGGGGTTAGTCGCGGTCTTCAATCCTGGCCAAGGTGCAGTCACCATCTATAAGAGATACCTGCTTTACTGAAGGGTAGCAAGAGTTCCCTTGCCCGCATGTTGCTCCGTGGGGGTATATCAGTATAAAGGTAGAAGAAGCCATGATCGGAGCTTCGGTGGATGAGATTGGCGGAGAAGACATGTTCTTGTCTATCTGGTAGATCAGGGGGGTGGCAGCTGATCCGGAGAAAGCAAGCGGACTCCCGATGTTCCGTCGACTCCCAATGTACACTTGAAACATGCACATTTGGGTGGCGAGGGGGCGTTGTGGCCATCCGAAAACATGTCTTCATCTCTCTTATTGGTGGACCGCTGCTCCTTGAAGAATTAATTCCATATGGGTCTAGTCTTGGTGATAACTGTGAACACTAAGAACTATCTAAAGTGGCCTATCTGTCTGAACTGCAATACACTAGCTGCGAGCCAATGCTATACCTTTCTTAGGTAACGAGCTCTTGTGCGGCAATTCGATTGGATGCGAAATGGTGGGGAACGCGTGTCCTATCGTCTTAACCAAGTAATGGTTCCCCTCTGTTAACAATGAAATGTTTGATGGATCGCAGCTCCCTGAGAGACAAGTTTCAAAGGGGTTAGTCGCGGTCTTCAATCCTGGCCAAGGTGCAGTCACCATCTATAAGAGATACCTGCTTTACTGAAGGGTAGCAAGAGTTCCCTTGCCCGCATGTTGCTCCGTGGGGGTATATCAGTATAAAGGTAGAAGAAGCCATGATCGGAGCTTCGGTGGATGAGATTGGTGGAGAAGACATGTTCTTGTCTATCTGGTAGATCAGGGGGGTGGCAGCTGATCCGGAGAAAGCAAGCGGACTCCCGATGTTCCGTCGACTCCCAATGTACACTTAAAACATGCACATTTGGGTGGCGAGGGGGCGTTGTGGCCATCCGAAAACATGTCTTCATCTCTCTTATTGGTGGACCGCTGCTCCTTGAAGAATTAAATCCATATGGGTCTAGTCTTGGTGATAACTGTGAACACTAAGAACTATCTAAAGTGGCCTATCTGTCTGAACTGCAATACACTAGCTGCGAGCCAATGCTATACCTTTCTCAGGTAACGAGCTCTTGTGCGGCAATTCGATTGGATGCGAAATGGTGGGGAACGCGTGTCCTATCGTCTTAACCAAGTAATGGTTCCCCTCTGTTAACAATGAAATGTTTGATGGATCGCAGCTCCCTGAGAGACAAGTTTCAAAGGGGTTAGTCGCGGTCTTCAGCCCTGGCCAAAGGTGTTTAGAAATGAATACTTTTCGGACCAGTGGGCAAATTAGTTCACAGCGAGCCCACGGGCCAACGGTCTGCTCCCGCAGTGGGCCGCGCCCGAATGTGGGCACCGATCATATAATTTGAAATCCACTCGCCAAGTACCATGCGAGTTTCTAAGAGCGCGATATATTCGCCAGTGAAAGCCTTGGAAGTTTGGCCTCGCCTACTCCCTAGGAAAATTAATTAGAGATGGAAGGAAAGACTTTGCAATTGCAAAGCGGGTGTCGATATTGGGAAGTCGCCCCCGTACTTGTTGATACAGAAGGAAAAAAAAATGTACATCATAAGATTCGGACCCGGTGCTCTGCGGACCGGGAGGTTCCTCCGAACGAAAAAAAAAGCTGCT
>NW_026962593.1:2500-20000 GCF_032445375.1 Bacillus rossius redtenbacheri | reverse complement strand
GACTCCGTGCGCCAGCCTGTAATAGCGAATCGGGACTTAGAAAAAATTCGAGCAGAGAGCCAGAAAATTCTCCCGGCGATGGAGGCCTCCGCGGCCGAGGAAATTGTCATTGGTGATTTTGCATGTTAAATTAACATGTGTATTAACACAGGCTTGGAGAAGCAAGCCTGCGGGACTCTGCAATACATTGAGCGGGGAGCCAGAAAATTCTGGCGGCGACCGAGGCCTCCGCGGCCGGGAGAACTCTCGGCGCTCGGGCTCCGCGTGTACCCGCGGCAAGGTCCATTTTGGGTTATATAGGGGGTAGTGGTGTCCCGAGGGGTAAAAATTAACATGTTAAATACAGCTTCCAGGCAATAGAGAAATGTCTCGGCGACGGAAGGCACCACTACCCGGCGAATTCCCGCCCCTCGGAATCCGTGCGCCAGCCTATAATAGCGAATCGGGACTTAGAAAAAATTCGAGCAGGGAGCCAGAAAATTCTGGCGGTGACCGAGACCTCCGCGGCCGAGGAAATGGTCATCGGTGATTTTACATGTTAAATTAACATGTGTATTAACACTGGCTGGGAGAAGCAAGCCTGCGGGACTCTGCAATATATTGAGCGGGGAGCCAGAAAATTCTGGCGGCGACCGAGGCCTCCGCGGCCGGGATAATAATCCTTGGTAATTTTACATGTTAAATTAACATGTGTATTAACACATGCTGGGAGAAGCAGGCATTCTGGACTTTGAAAAATTTCGAGCAGGGGCCGGAGAAATTCTCCCGGCGACCGAGGCCTCCGCGGCCGGGAGAACTCTCGGCGCTCGGGCTCCGCGTCTACCCATGGGGAGCGGGCAGCCAGAAAATTCTGGCGGCGACCGAGGCCTCCGCGGCCGAGGAAAAGGTCATTGGTAATATTACATGTTAAATTAACATGTGTATTAACACATGCTGGGAGAAGCAGGCATTCTGGACTTTGAAAAATTTCGAGCAGGGGCCGCAGAAATTCTCCCGGCGACCGAGGCCTCCGCGGCCGGGAGAACTCTCGGCGCTCGGGCTCCGCGTCTACCCATGGGGAGCGGGCAGCCAGAAAATTCTGGCGGCGACCGAGGCCTCCGCGGCCGAGGAAATGGTCCTTGGTGATTTTACATGTTAAATTAACATGTGTATTAACACAGGCTGGGAGATGCAGGCATTCTGGTCTTAGAAAAATTTCGAACAGGGGCCGGAGAAATTCTCCCGGCGGCCGAGGCCTCCGCGGCCGGAAGAACTCTCGAAAACCACCTCGTTCGTGGTTGTTTGCCGTGCGGGGCGAATCGGGAAATCTAGCAAATAGCTGAAGACATTCTCCCGGCGATGGAGGCCTCGGCGGCCGGGAAAAACGCCCGCGCTCGGGCGTTGCGCGCCCCCTTGGCAAGGCCCATTTTGGGTTATATAGGGGGTAGTGGTGTCCCGAGGGGAAAAAATTAACATGTTAAATACTGCTCCCAGGCAATTGTAAAATGTCTCGGCGACGGAAGGCACCACTACCCGGCATATTTACGCCCCTCGGACTCCGTGCGCCAGCCTGTAATAGCGAATCGGGACTTAGAAAAAAAATTCGAGCAGGGAGCCAGAACATTTTCCCGGCGATCGAGGCCTCCGCGGCCGAGGAATTTGTCATTGGTGATTTTGCATGTTACATTAACATGTGTATTAACACAGGCTTGGAGAAGCAAGCCTGCGGGACTCTGCAATACATTGAGCGGGCAGCCAGAAAATTCTGGCGGCGACCGAGGCCTCCGCGGCCGGGGAAATAATCCTCTGTAATTTTACATGTTAAATTAACATGTGTATTAACACAGGCTTGGAGAAGCAAGCCTGCGGGACTCTGCAATACATTGAGCGGGGAGCCAGAAATTTCTGGCGGCGACCGAGGCCTCTGCGGCCGGGATAATAATCCTTGTTAATTTTACATGTTAAATTAACATGTGTATTAACACAGGCTGGGAGAACTAGGCATTCTGGACTTTGAAAAATTTCGAGCAGGGGCCGGAGAAATTCTCCCGGCGACCGAGGCCTCCGCGGCCGGGAGAACTCTCGGCGCTCGGGCTCCGCGTCTACCCATGGGGAGCGGGCAGCCAGAAAATTCTGGCGGCGACCGAGGCCTCCGCGGCCGAGGAAAAGGTCATTGGTAATATTACATGTTAAATTAACATGTGTATTAACACATGCTGGGAGAAGCAGGCATTCTGGACTTTGAAAAATTTCGAGCAGGGGCCGGAGAAATTCTCCCGGCGACCGAGGCCTCCGCGGCCGGGAGAACTCTCGGCGCTCGGGCTCCGCGTCTACCCATGGGGAGCGGGCAGCCAGAAAATTCTGGCGGCGACCGAGGCCTCCGCGGCCGAGGAAATGGTCCTTGGTAATTTTACATGTTAAATTAACATGTGTATTAACACAGGCTGGGAGAAGCAGGCATTCTGGACTTTGGAAAATTTCGAGCAGGGGCCGGAGAAATTCTCCCGGCGACCGAGGCCTCTGCGGCCGGGAGAACTCTCGGCGCTCGGGCTCCGGGTGTACCCGCGGCAAGGCCCATTTTGTGTTATATAGGGGGTAGTGGTGTCCCGAGGGGGAAAAAATTAACATGTTAAATACTGCTTCCAGGCAATAGGAAAATGTCTCGGCGACGGAACGCACCACTACCCGGCGAATTCCCGCCCCTCGGACTCCGTGCGCCAGCTTGTAAGAGCGAATCGGGACTTGGAAAAAATTTTATCGGGGAGCCAGAAAATTCTCCCGGCGATCAAGGCAATCACCGCCGGGAGAATTTTTTCTAGCTAACCGATTGAAATTTTCAAAGTACCAATTGCCTCGAAAACAACCACGAACGTAAAACAACCACGAACGGAAAACAACCACGAACGACAACAACCACGAACGACAACAACCACGAACGACAACAACCACGAACGGAAAACAACCCCGAACGACAACAACCACGAACGCACAACAACCACGAATGAAAACAACCACGAACGGTAAACAACCACGAACGAAAACAACCACGAACGAAAACCACCTCGTTCGTGGTTGTTCGCCTTGTGGGGCGAATCGGGACATCATGCAAATAGCTGGAGACATTCTCCCGGCGATCGAGGCCTCGGCGCCCGGGAAAAATGCCCGCGCTCGGGCGTTGTGGGCACCCATTGCATGGCCCATTTTGGGTTATATAGGGGGTAGTGGTGTCCCGAGGGGGAAAAAATTAACATGTTAAATACTGCTCCCAGGCAATTGTAAAATGTCTCGGCGACGGAAGGCACCACTACCCGGCATATTTCCGCCCCTCGGACTCCGTGCGCCAGCCTGTAATAGCGAATCGGGACTTAGAAAAAATTCGAGCAGAGAGCCAGAAAATTCTCCCGGCGATGGAGGCCTCCGCGGCCGAGGAAATTGTCATTGGTGATTTTGCATGTTAAATTAACATGTGTATTAACACAGGCTTGGAGAAGCAAGCCTGCGGGACTCTGCAATACATTGAGCGGGGAGCCAGAAAATTCTGGCGGCGACCGAGGCCTCCGCGGCCGGGAGAACTCTCGGCGCTCGGGCTCCGCGTCTACACATGGGGAGCGGGCAGCCAGAAAATTCTGGCGGCGACCGAGGCCTCCGCGGCCGAGGAAATGGTCCTTGGTGATTTTACATGTTAAATTAACATGTGTATTAACACAGGCTGGGAGAAGCAAGCCTGCGGGTCGCTGCAATATATTGAGCGGGGAGCCAGAAATTTCTGGCGGCGACCGAGGCCTCCGCGGCCGGGGAAATAATCCTCGGTAATTTTACATGTTAAATTAACATGTGTATTAACACAGGCTTGGAGAAGCAAGCCTGCGGGACTCTGCAATACATTGAGCGGGGAGCCAGAAATTTCTGGCGGCGACCGAGGCCTCTGCGGCCGGGATAATAATCCTTGGTAATTTTACATGTTAAATTAACATGTGTATTAACACAGGCTGGGAGAACTAGGCATTCTGGACTTTGAAAAATTTCGAGCAGGGGCCGGAGAAATTCTCCCGGCGACCGAGGCCTCCGCGGCCGGGAGAACTCTCGGCGCTCGGGCAGCGCGTCTACCCATGGGGAGCGGGCAGCCAGAAAATTCTGGCGGCGACCGAGGCCTCCGCGGCCGAGGAAAAGGTCATTGGTAATATTACATGTTAAATTAACATGTGTATTAACACATGCTGGGAGAAGCAGGCATTCTGGACTTTGAAAAATTTCGAGCAGGGGCCGGAGAAATTCTCCCGGCGACCGAGGCCTCCGCGGCCGGGAGAACTCTCGGCGCTCGGGCTCCGCGTCTACCAATGGGGAGCGGGCAGCCAGAAAATTCTGGCGGCGACCGAGGCCTCCGCGGCCGAGGAAATGGTCCTTGTTGATTTTACATGTTAAATTAACATGTGTATTAACACAGGCTGGGAGAAGCAAGCCTGCGGGACTCTGCAATACATTGAGCGGGGAGCCAGAAAATTCTGGCGGCGACCGAGGCCTCCGCGGCCGAGGAAATGGTCCTCAATGATTTTACATGTTAAATTATCATGTGTATTAACACAGGCTGGGAGAAGCAAGCCTGCGGGACTCTGCAATACATTGAGCGGGGAGCCAGAAAATTCTGGCGGCGACCGAGGCCTCCGCGGCCGGGGAAATAATCCTCGGTAATTTTACATGTTAAATTAACATGTGTATTAACACAGGCTGGGAGAAGCAGGCATTCTGGACTTTGAAAAATTTCGAGCAGGGGCCGGAGAAATTCTCCCGGCGACCGAGGCCTCCGCGGCCGGGAGAACTTCGGCGCTCGGGCTCCGCGTGTACCCGCCGCAAGGCCCATTTTGGGTTATATAGGGGGTAGTGGTGTCTCTGGAGGGAAAAAATACACGGTAAATATTGCAGCCAGAGCCTATGGCAATCTGTTGGCGACCGAGGCCTCCACACGCCGGCAAATTTTCGGCTCTCGGACTGTGTGTATTCCACTGGAGACAGGCCTGCGGGACTCTGTAATATATTGAGCCGGGAGCCAGAAAATTCTGGCGGCGACCGAGGCCTCCGCGGCCGGGGAAATAATCCTCGGTAATTTTACATGTTAAATTAACATGTGTATTAACACAGGCTGGGAGAAGCAAGCCTGCGGGTCGCTGCAATATATTGAGCGGGGAGCCAGAAAATTCTGGCGGCGACCGAGGCCTCCGCGGCCGGGGAAATAATCCTCGGTAATTTTACATGTTAAATTAACATGTGTATTAACACAGGCTTGGAGAAGCAAGCCTGCGGGACTCTGCAATACATTGAGCGGGGAGCCAGAAAATTCTGGCGGCGACCGCGGCCTCTGCGGCCAGGGAAATAATCCTCGGTAATTTTACATGTTAAATAACCATGTGTATTAACACAGGCTGGGAGAAGCAAGCATGCGGGACTCTGCAATATATTGAGCAGGGAGCCAGAAAATTCTGGCTGCGACCGAGGCCTCTGCGGCCGAGGAAATGGTCATTGGTAATTTTACATGTTAAATTAACATGTGTTTTAACACAGGCTGGGAGATGCAGGCATTCTGGACTTAGAAAAATTTCGAGCAGGGGCCCGAGAAATTCTCCCGGCGACCGAGGCCTCTGCGGCCGGGAGAACTCTCGAAAACCACCTCGTTCGTGGTTGTTTGCCGTGCGGGGCGAATCGGGAAATCTAGCAAATAGCTGAAGACATTCTCCCGGCGATGGAGGCCTCGGCGGCCGGGAAAAACGCCCGCGCTCGGGCGTTGCGCGCCCCCTTGGCAAGGCCCATTTTGGGTTATATAGGGGGTAGTGGTGTCCCGAGGGGAAAAAATTAACATGTTAAATACTGCTCCCAGGCAATTGTAAAATGTCTCGGCGACGGAAGGCACCACTACCCGGCATATTTACGCCCCTCGGACTCCGTGCGCCAGCCTGTAATAGCGAATCGGGACTTAGAAAAAAAATTCGAGCAGGGAGCCAGAACATTTTCCCGGCGATCGAGGCCTCCGCGCGCCGAGGAATTTGTCATTGGTGATTTTGCATGTTAAATTAACATGTGTATTAACACAGGCTTGGAGAAGCAAGCCTGCGGGACTCTGCAATACATTGAGCGGGCAGCCAGAAAATTCTGGCGGCGACCGTGGCCTCCGCGGCCGGGGAAATAATCCTCTGTAATTTTACATGTTAAATTAACATGTGTATTAACACAGGCTTGGAGAAGCAAGCCTGCGGGACTCTGCAATACATTGAGCGGGGAGCCAGAAATTTCTGGCGGCGACCGAGGCCTCTGCGGCCGGGATAATAATCCTTGGTAATTTTACATGTTAAATTAACATGTGTATTAACACAGGCTGGGAGAACTAGGCATTCTGGACTTTGAAAAATTTCGAGCAGGGGCCGGAGAAATTCTCCCGGCGACCGAGGCCTCCGCGGCCGGGAGAACTCTCGGCGCTCGGGCTCCGCGTCTACCCATGGGGAGCGGGCAGCCAGAAAATTCTGGCGGCGACCGAGGCCTCCGCGGCCGAGGAAAAGGTCATTGGTAATATTACATGTTAAATTAACATGTGTATTAACACATGCTGGGAGAAGCAGGCATTCTGGACTTTGAAAAATTTCGAGCAGGGGCCGGAGAAATTCTCCCGGCGACCGAGGCCTCCGCGGCCGGGAGAACTCTCGGCGCTCGGGCTCCGCGTCTACCCTTGGGGAGCGGGCAGCCAGAAAATTCTGGCGGCGACCGAGGCCTCCGCGGCCGAGGAAATGGTCCTTGGTGATTTTACATGTTAAATTAACATGTGTATTAACACAGGCTGGGAGAAGCAGGCATTCTGGACTTTGGAAAATTTCGAGCAGGGGCCGGAGAAAATCTCCCGGCGACCGAGGCCTCTGCGGCCGGGAGAACTCTCGGCGCTCGGGCTCCGGGTGTACCCGCGGCAAGGCCCATTTTGTGTTATATAGGGGGTAGTGGTGTCCCGAGGGGGAAAAAATTAACATGTTAAATACTGCTTCCAGGCAATAGGAAAATGTCTCGGCGACGGAACACACCACTACCCGGCGAATTCCCGCCCCTCGGACTCCGTGCGCCAGCTAGTAAGAGCGAATCGGGACTTGGAAAAAATTTTATCGGGGAGCCAGAAAATTCTCCCGGCGATCAAGGCAATCACCGCCGGGAGAATTTTTTCTAGCTAACCGATTGAAATTTTCAAAGTACCAATTGCCTCGAAAACAACCACGAACGTAAAACAACCACGAACGGAAAACAACCACGAACGACAACAACCACGAACGACAACAACCACGAACGACAACAACCACGAACGGAAAACAACCCCGAACGACAACAACCACGAACGCACAACAACCACGAATGAAAACAACCACGAACAGTAAACAACCACGAACGAAAACAACCACGAACGAAAACCACCTCGTTCGTGGTTGTTCGCCTTGTGGGGCGAATCGGGACATCATGCAAATAGCTGGAGACATTCTCCCGGCGATCGAGGCCTCGGCGCCCGGGAAAAATGCCCGCGCTCGGGCGTTGTGGGCACCCATTGCATGGCCCATTTTGGGTTATATAGGGGGTAGTGGTGTCCCGAGGGGGAAAAAATTAACATGTTAAATACTGCTCCCAGGCAATTGTAAAATGTCTCGGCGACGGAAGGCACCACTACCCGGCATATTTCCGCCCCTCGGACTCCGTGCGCCAGCCTGTAATAGCGAATCGGGACTTAGAAAAAATTCGAGCAGAGAGCCAGAAAATTCTCCCGGCGATGGAGGCCTCCGCGGCCGAGGAAATTGTCATTGGTGATTTTGCATGTTAAATTAACATGTGTATTAACACAGGCTTGGAGAAGCAAGCCTGCGGGACTCTGCAATACATTGAGCGGGGAGCCAGAAAATTCTGGCGGCGACCGAGGCCTCCGCGGCCGGGAGAACTCTCGGCGCTCGGGCTCCGCGTCTACACATGGGGAGCGGGCAGCCAGAAAATTCTGGCGGCGACCGAGGCCTCCGCGGCCGAGGAAATGGTCCTTGGTGATTTTACATGTTAAATTAACATGTGTATTAACACAGGCTGGGAGAAGCAAGCCTGCGGGTCGCTGCAATATATTGAGCGGGGAGCCAGAAATTTCTGGCGGCGATCGAGGCCTCCGCGGCCGGGGAAATAATCCTCGGTAATTTTACATGTTAAATTAACATGTGTATTAACACAGGCTTGGAGAAGCAAGCCTGCGGGTCTCTGCAATACATTGAGCGGGGAGCCAGAAATTTCTGGCGGCGACCGAGGCCTCTGCGGCCGGGATAATAATCCTTGGTAATTTTACATGTTAAATTAACATGTGTATTAACACAGGCTGGGAGAACTAGGCATTCTGGACTTTGAAAAATTTCGAGCAGGGGCCAGAGAAATTCTCCCGGCGACAGAGGCCTCCGCGGCCGGGAGAAATCTCGGCGCTCGGGCAGCGCGTCTACCCATGGGGAGCGGGCAGCCAGAAAATTCTGGCGGCGACCGAGGCCTCCGCGGACGAGGAAAAGGTCATTGGTAATATTACATGTTAAATTAACATGTGTATTAACACATGCTGGGAGAAGCAGGCATTCTGGACTTTGAAAAATTTCGAGCAGGGGCCGGAGAAATTCTCCCGGCGACCGAGGCCTCCGCGGCCGGGAGAACTCTCGGCGCTCGGGCTCCGCGTCTACCAATGGGGAGCGGGCAGCCAGAAAATTCTGGCGGCGACCGAGGCCTCCGCGGCCGAGGAAATGGTCCTTGTTGATTTTACATGTTAAATTAACATGTGTATTAACACAGGCTGGGAGAAGCAAGCCTGCGGGACTCTGCAATACATTGAGCGGGGAGCCAGAAAATTCTGGCGGCGACCGAGGCCTCCGCGGCCGAGGAAATGGTCCTCAATGATTTTACATGTTAAATTAACATGTGTATTAACACAGGCTGGGAGAAGCAAGCCTGCGGGACTCTGCAATACATTGAGCGGGGAGCCAGAAAATTCTGGCGGCGACCGAGGCCTCCGCGGCCGGGGAAATAATCCTCGGTAATTTTACATGTTAAATTAACATGTGTATTAACACAGGCTGGGAGAAGCAGGCATTCTGGACTTTGAAAAATTTCGAGCAGGGGCCGGAGAAATTCTCCCGGCGACCGAGGCCTCCGCGGCCGGGAGAACTTCGGCGCTCGGGCTCCGCGTGTACACGCCGCAAGGCCCATTTTGGGTTATATAGGGGGTAGTGGTGTCTCTGGAGGGAAAAAATACACGGTAAATATTGCAGCCAGAGCCTATGGCAATCTGTTGGCGACCGAGGCCTCCACACCCCGGCAAATTTTCGGCTCTCGGACTGTGTGTATTCCACTGGAGACAGGCCTGCGGGACTCTGTAATATATTGAGCCGGGAGCCAGAAAATTCTGGCGGCGACCGAAGCCTCCGCGGCCGGGGAAATAATCCTCGGTAATTTTACATGTTAAATTAACATGTGTATTAACACAGGCTGGGAGAAGCAAGCCTGCGGGTCGCTGCAATATATTGAGCGGGGAGCCAGAAAATTCTGGCGGCGACCGAGGCCTCCGCGGCCGGGGAAATAATCCTCGGTAATTTTACATGTTAAATTAACATGTGTATTAACACAGGCTTGGAGAAGCAAGCCTGCGGGACTCTGCAATACATTGAGCGGGGAGCCAGAAAATTCTGGCGGCGACCGCGGCCTCTGCGGCCAGGGAAATAATCCTCGGTAATTTTACATGTTAAATAACCATGTGTATTAACACAGGCTGGGAGAAGCAAGCATGCGGGACTCTGCAATATATTGAGCAGGGAGCCAGAAAATTCTGGCTGCGACCGAGGCCTCTGCGGCCGAGGAAATGGTCATTGGTAATTTTACATGTTAAATTAACATGTGTTTTAACACAGGCTGGGAGATGCAGGCATTCTGGACTTAGAAAAATTTCGAGCAGGGGCCCGAGAAATTCTCCCGGCGACCGAGGCCTCCGCGGCCGGGAGAACTCTCGAAAACCACCTCGTTCGTGGTTGTTTGCCGTGCGGGGCGAATCGGGAAATCTAGCAAATAGCTGAAGACATTCTCCCGGCGATGGAGGCCTCGGCGGCCGGGAAAAACGCCCGCGCTCGGGCGTTGCGCGCCCCCTTGGCAAGGCCCATTTTGGGTTATATAGGGGGTAGTGGTGTCCCGAGGGGAAAAAATTAACATGTTAAATACTGCTCCCAGGCAATTGTAAAATGTCTCGGCGACGGAAGGCACCACTACCCGGCATATTTACGCCCCTCGGACTCCGTGCGCCAGCCTGTAATAGCGAATCGGGACTTAGAAAAAAAATTCGAGCAGGGAGCCAGAACATTTTCCCGGCGATCGAGGCCTCCGCGGCCGAGGAATTTGTCATTGGTGATTTTGCATGTTAAATTAACATGTGTATTAACACAGGCTTGGAGAAGCAAGCCTGCGGGACTCTGCAATACATTGAGCGGGCAGCCAGAAAATTCTGGCGGCGACCGAGGCCTCCGCGGCCGGGGAAATAATCCTCTGTAATTTTACATGTTAAATTAACATGTGTATTAACACAGGCTTGGAGAAGCAAGCCTGCGGGACGCTGCAATACATTGAGCGGGGAGCCAGAAATTTCTGGCGGCGACCGAGGCCTCTGCGGCCGGGATAATAATCCTTGGTAATTTTACATGTTAAATTAACATGTGTATTAACACAGGCTGGGAGAACTAGGCATTCTAGACTTTGAAAAATTTCGAGCAGGGGCCGGAGAAATTCTCCCGGCGACCGAGGCCTCCGCGGCCGGGAGAACTCTCGGCGCTCGGGCTCCGCGTCTACCCATGGGGAGCGGGAAGCCAGAAAATTCTGGCGGCGACCGAGGCCTCCGCGGCCGAGGAAATGGTCCTTGGTGATTTTACATGTTAAATTAACATGTGTATTAACACAGGCTGGGAAAAGCAAGCCTGCGGGACTCTGCAATATATTGAGCGGGGAGCCAGAAAATTCTGGCGGCGACCGAGGCCTCCACGGCCGGGGAAATAATCCTCGGTAATTTAACATGTTAAATTAACATGTGTATTAACACAGGCTTGGAGAAGCATGCCTGCGGGACTCTGCAATACATTGAGCGGGGAGCCAGAAAATTCTGGCGGCGACCGAGGCCTCTGCGGCCGAGGAAATGGTCATTGGTAATTTTACATGTTAAATTAACATGTGTATTAACACAGGCTGGGAAAAGCAAGCCTGCGGGACTCTGCAATATATTGAGCGGGGAGCCAGAAAATTCTGGCGGCGACCGAGGCCTCCACGGCCGGGGAAATAATCCTCGGTAATTTAACATGTTAAATTAACATGTGTATTAACACAGGCTGGGAGAAGCAGGCATTCTGGACTTTGAAAAATTTCGAGCAGGGGCCGGAGAAATTCTCCCGGCGACCGAGGCCTCCGCGGCCGGGAGAACACTCGGCGCTCGGGCTCCGCGTGTACCCGCGGCAAGGCCCATGTTGGGTTATATAGGGGGTAGTGGTGTCCCGAGGGGGAAAAAATTAACATGTTAAATACAGCTTCCAGGCAATAGAAAAATGTCTCGGCGACGGAAGGCACCACTACCCGGCGAATTCCCGCCCCTCTGACTCCGTGCGCCAGCCTGTAATAGCGAATCGGGACTTAGAAAAAATTCGAGCAGGGAGCCAGACAATTCTGTCGGCGACCGAGGCCTCCGTGGCCGGGGAAATAATCCTCGGTAATTTTACATGTTAAATTAACATGTGTATTAACACAGGCTTGGAGAACCAAGCCTGCGGGACTCTGCAATACATTGAGCGGGGAGCCAGAAAATTCTGGCGGCGACCGAGGCCTCCGCGGCCGGGGAAATAATCCTCGGTAATTTTACATGTTAAATTAACATGTGTATTAACACAGGCTTGGAGAACCAAGCCTGCGGGACTCTGCAATACATTGAGAGGTGAGCCAGAAAATTCTGGCGGCGACCGAGGCCTCCGCGGCCGAGGAAATGGTCCTCGGTGATTTTACATGTTAAATTAACATGTGTATTAACACAGGCTGGGAGAAGCAAGCCTGCGGGACTCTGCAATATATTGAGCGGGGAGCCAGAAAATTCTGGCGGCGACCGAGGCCTCCACGGCCGGGGAAATAATCCTCGATAATTTAACATGTTAAATTAACATGTGTATTAACACAGGCTGGGAGAAGCAGGCATTCTGGACTTTGAAAAATTTCGAGCAGGGGCCGGAGAAATTCTCCCGGCGACCGAGGCCTCCGCGGCCGGGAGAACTTCGGCGCTCGGGCTCTGCGTGTACCCACCGCAAGGCCTATTTTGGGTTTTATAGGGGGTAGTGGTGTCTCTGGAGGGAAAAAATACACGGTAAATATTGCAGCCAGAGCCTATGGCAATCTGTTGGCGACCGAGGCCTCCACACCCCGGCAAATTTTCGGCTCTCGGACTGTGTGTATTCCACTGGAGACAGGCCTGCGGGACTCTGTAATATATTGAGCCGGGAGCCAGAAAATTCTGGCGGCGACCGAGGCCTCCGCGGCCGAGGAAAAGGTCATTGGTAAAATTACATGTTAAATTAACATGTGTATTAACACAGGCTGGGAGAAGCAGGCATTCTGGACTTAGAAAAATTTCGAGCAGGGGCCCGAGAAATTCTCCCGGCTACGAGGCCTCCGCGGCCGGGAGAACTCTCGGCGCTCGGGCTCCGCGTCTACACATGGGGAGCGGGCAGCCAGAAAATTCTGGCGGCGACCGAGGCCTCCGCGGCCGAGGAAATGGTCCTTGGTGATTTTACATGTTAAATTAACATGTGTATTAACACAGGCTGGGAGAAGCAAGCCTGCGGGTCGCTGCAATATATTGAGCGGGGAGCCAGAAATTTCTGGCGGCGACCGAGGCCTCCGCGGCCGGGGAAATAATCCTCGGTAATTTTACATGTTAAATTAACATGTGTATTAACACAGGCTTGGAGAAGCAAGCATGCGGGACTCTGCAATATATTGAGCAGGGAGCCAGAAAATTCTGGCTGCGACCGAGGCCTCTGCGGCCGAGGAAATGGTCATTGGTAATTTTACATGTTAAATTAACATGTGTTTTAACACAGGCTGGGAGATGCAGGCATTCTGGACTTAGAAAAATTTCGAGCAGGGGCCAGGGAAATTCTCCCTGCGACCGAGGCCTCCGCGGCCGGGAGAACTCTCGAAAACCACCTCGTTCGTGGTTGTTTGTCGTGCGGGGCGAATCGGGAAATCTAGCAAATAGCTGAAGACATTCTCCCGGCGATGGAGGTCTCGGCGGCCGGGAAAAACGCCCGCGCTCGGGCGTTGCGCGCCCCCTTGGCAAGGCCCATTTTGCGTTATATAGGGGGTAGTGGTGTCACGAGGGGAAAAAATTAACATGTTAAATACTGCTCCCAGGCAATTGTAAAATGTCTCGGCGACGGAAGGCACCACTACCCGGCATATTTACGCCCCTCGGACTCCGTGCGCCAGCCTGTAATAGCGAATCGGGACTTAGAAAAAAAATTCGAGCAGGGAGCCAGAACATTTTCCCGGCGATCGAGGCCTCCGCGGCCGAGGAATTTGTCATTGGTGATTTTGCATGTTAAATTAACATGTGTATTAACACAGGCTTGGAGAAGCAAGCCTGCGGGACTCTGCAATACATTGAGCGGGCAGCCAGAAAATTCTGGCGGCGACCGAGGCCTCCGCGGCCGGGGAAATAATCCTCTGTAATTTTACATGTTAAATTAACATGTGTATTAACACAGGCTTGGAGAAGCAAGCCTGCGGGACTCTGCAATACATTGAGCGGGGAGCCAGAAATTTCTGGCGGCGACCGAGGCCTCTGCGGCCGGGATAATAATCCTTGGTAATTTTACATGTTAAATTAACATGTGTATTAACACAGGCTGGGAGAACTAGGCATTCTGGACTTTGAAAAATTTCGAGCAGGGGCCGGAGAAATTCTCCCGGCGACCGAGGCCTCCGCGGCCGGGAGAACTCTCGGCGCTCGGGCTCCGCGTCTACCCATGGGGAGCGGGCAGCCAGAAAATTCTGGCGGCGACCGAGGCCTCCGCGGCCGAGGAAAAGGTCATTGGTAATATTACATGTTAAATTAACATGTGTATTAACACATGCTGGGAGAAGCAGGCATTCTGGACTTTGAAAAATTTCGAGCAGGGGCCGGAGAAATTCTCCCGGCGACCGAGGCCTCCGCGGCCGGGAGAACTCTCGGCGCTTGGGCAGCGCGTCTACCCATGGGGAGCGGGCAGCCAGAAAATTCTGGCGGTGACCGAGGCCTCCGCGGCCGAGGAAATGGTCCTTGGTGATTTTACATGTTAAATTAACATGTGTATTAACACAGGCTGGGAGAAGCAGGCATTCTGGACTTAGAAAAATTTCGAGCAGGGGCCGTTGAAATTCTCCCGGCGACCGAGGCCTCCGCGGCCGGGAGAACTCTCGGCGCTCGGGCTCCGCGTGTACACGCGTCAAGGCCCATTTTGGGTTATATAGGGTGTAGTGGTGTCTCTGGAGGGAAAAAATACACGGTAAATATTGCAGCCAGAGCCTATGGCAATCTGTTGGCGACCGAGGCCTCCACACCCCGGCAAATTTTCGGCTCTCGGACTGTGTGTATTCCACTGGAGACAGGCCTGCGGGACTGTGCAGTATATTGAGCGGGGAGCCAGGAAAATCTCCCGGCGACCGAGGCCTCCGCGGCCGAGGAAATGGTAATTGGTGGTTTTGCATGTAAAATTAACATGTGTATTAACACAAGCTGGGATGAGAGGAATTTGGCGGCGACCGAGGCCTCCTCACCCCGGCAAAATATCAGCTACCGGGCTCTGCATATTCCTACAGAAGCAGGCCTGCAGGACTCTGCAATATATTGAGCGGGAACCAGAAAATTCTGGCGGCGACCGAGGCCTCCGCGGCCGAGGAAAATTGTCATTGGTGGTTTGCATGTAAAATTAACATGTGTATTAACACAAGCTGTGACCAGAGGAATTTGGCGGCGACCGGGGCCTCCACACCCCGGCAAAATATCAGCTACCGGGCTCTGCTTATTCACATTCAAGCAGGCATTAGGGACTCTGAAAAGTTTCGGGCGGGGAGCCAGAAAATTCTCCCGGCCACAGAGCCCTCCCTCCCGAGAGTCTGTGTAAATGCCTGTTATACAGGCCCCATGAATTCCAGCCTTATAGGTTATTTTAAGTCTCCGTTCGTGGTTGTTCGTAAACAACTGCGATTCGGGATTTTGACCTATTTCCTATGATCATGTTCCCGGAAGTTAGCCAGCCTCTTTCAGTCAAAATCTCATATTTTGGGTACCTTTGTGAACCCATCGATAGGCCCATTTTGGGTATATTAGGGGGACATGCAATCGGGAAAAATTGGAATTATTTGCAATATGGAAAGAATATGTACATAAATGAAAAGGGAGTCCCCCCGAGTTTTCTCGCCCTATATATATTGCAAAAATATCCAATTAATTATTGTGGAACCTGTAGCACCTTTCTATGAAGCAGAATTAACATTACAGAACGGTTTGAATGCTACCACCTCAGTTTCTCTACAATGCATTGGATTTCAAAGAGGTGAATTACTGTGGATGGTACTGTTGTATGGCTAACAAATCGTCTGGGAAACAATGCAGAATTAAATTAAGAAGGTTGTATGTTTTCTGTTACATGGTGGAGGTGCCCTCTAGTACACAGTAAAATGTTTTGTGGACTGCAGCTCCTTGAGGAATTAATTCAGTATGGGTCTTGTAGTGGTCTGAAAGTGGATGATGAAAAAGAATGTATAATGGTATTCAGAGCACCTCGCGGTGAAGCGGACATGCTACCTCAAAATGCTTGATTGATTCATGCCCAGTTCCCCCAAGAAGCGGTACATTGAAAAAATTGATTTACTTTGTGGATGATACTAGCAAATACTATCCGCTGGGGGAAGTAAGCAGAAATTTGGTGGTCGTATGTTTGTTACATGGTAGAGGTGCTTTCTAGTACACAATGAAATGCTTGGTGTACCGCTGCTCCTTGAAGAATTAATTCCATATGGGTCTAGCCGTGGTCTTAACTGTGAACACGAAGAACTATCTAAAGTGGCCTATCTGTCTGAACTGCAATACACAAGCTGCGAGCCAATGCTATACCTTTCTCAGGTAACGAGCTCTTGTGCGGCGATTCGATTGGATGCGAAATGGTGGGGAACGCGTGTCCGGTCGTCTTAACCAAGTAATGGTTCCCCTCTGTTAACAATGAAATGTTTGATGGATCGCAGCTCCCTGAGAGACAAGTTTCAAAGGGGTTAGTCGCGGTCTTCAATCCTGGCCAAGGTGCAGTCACCATCTATAAGAGATACCTGCTTTACTGAAGGGTAGCAAGAGTTCCCTTGCCCGCATGTTGCTCCGTGGGGGTATATCAGTATAAAGGTAGAAGAAGCCATGATCGGAGCTTCGGTGGATGAGATTGGCGGAGAAGACATGTTCTTGTCTATCTGGTAGATCAGGGGGGTGGCAGCTGATCCGGAGAAAGCAAGCGGACTCCCGATGTTCCGTCGACTCCCAATGTACACTTGAAACATGCACATTTGGGTGGCGAGGGGGGCGTTGTGGCCATCCGAAAACATGTCTTCATCTCTCTTATTGGTGGACCGCTGCTCCTTGAAGAATTAATTCCATATGGGTCTAGTCTTGGTGATAACTGTGAACACTAAGAACTATCTAAAGTGGCCTATCTGTCTGAACTGCAATACACTAGCTGCGAGCCAATGCTATACCTTTCTTAGGTAACGAGCTCTTGTGCGGCAATTCGATTGGATGCGAAATGGTGGGGAACGCGTGTCCTATCGTCTTAACCAAGTAATGGTTCCCCTCTGTTAACAATGAAATGTTTGATGGATCGCAGCTCCCTGAGAGACAAGTTTCAAAGGGGTTAGTCGCGGTCTTCAATCCTGGCCAAGGTGCAGTCACCATCTATAAGAGATACCTGCTTTACTGAAGGGTAGCAAGAGTTCCCTTGCCCGCATGTTGCTCCGTGGGGGTATATCAGTATAAAGGTAGAAGAAGCCATGATCGGAGCTTCGGTGGATGAGATTGGTGGAGAAGACATGTTCTTGTCTATCTGGTAGATCAGGGGGGGTGGCAGCTGATCCGGAGAAAGCAAGCGGACTCCCGATGTTCCGTCGACTCCCAATGTACACTTAAAACATGCACATTTGGGTGGCGAGGGGGCGTTGTGGCCATCCGAAAACATGTCTTCATCTCTCTTATTGGTGGACCGCTGCTCCTTGAAGAATTAAATCCATATGGGTCTAGTCTTGGTGATAACTGTGAACACTAAGAACTATCTAAAGTGGCCTATCTGTCTGAACTGCAATACACTAGCTGCGAGCCAATGCTATACCTTTCTCAGGTAACGAGCTCTTGTGCGGCAATTCGATTGGATGCGAAATGGTGGGGAACGCGTGTCCTATCGTC
>NW_026962592.1:35000-36801 GCF_032445375.1 Bacillus rossius redtenbacheri | reverse complement strand
AACCTACCTAACCTAACCTAACCTAACCTAACCTAACCTAACCTAACCTAACCTAACCTAACCTAACCTAACCTAACCTAACCTAACCTAACCTAACCTAACCTAACCTAACCTAACCTAACCTAACCTAACCTAACTTAACCTAACCTAACCTAACCTAACCTAACCTAACCTAACCTAACCTAACCTAACCTAACCTAACCTAACCTAACCTAACCTAACCTAACCTAACCTAACCTAACCTAACCTAACCTAACCTAACCTAACCTAACCTAACCTAACCTAACCTAACCTAATATTGCCTGAGAGGGGAATTTTTTTTAAATAATCAAATACAATGACCTAACCTAACCTAACTTAACCTAACCTTGCCTAAAAGTAAAAAAAAATTTAAAAATTATTAAATACAATGACCTGACCTAACCTAACCTAACCTAACCTAACCTAACCTAACCTAACCTAACCTAATATTGCCTGAGAGGGGAAATTTTTTTAAATAATTAAATACAATGACCTTACCTAACCTAACCTAACCTAACCTAACCTAACCTAACATAACCTAACCTAACCTAACCTAACCTAACCTAACCTAACCTAACCTAACATAACCTAACCTAACCTAACCTAACCTAACCTAACCTAACCTAACCTAACCTAACCTAACCTAACCTAACCTAACCTAACCTAACCTAACCTAACCTAACCTAACCTAACCTAACCTAACCTAACCTAACCTAACCTAACCTAATATTGCCTGAGAGGGGAATTTTTTTTAAATAATCAAATACAATGACCTAACCTAACCTAACTTAACCTAACCTTGCCTAAAAGTAAAAAAAAATTTAAAAATTATTAAATACAATGACCTGACCTAACCTAACCTAACCTAACCTAACCTAACCTAACCTAACCTAACCTAATATTGCCTGAGAGGGGAAATTTTTTTAAATAATTAAATACAATGACCTTACCTAACCTAACCTAACCTAACCTAACCTAACCTAACATAACCTAACCTAACCTAACCTAACCTAACCTAACCTAACCTAACCTAACCTAACCTAACCTAACCTAACCTAACCTAACCTAACCTAACCTAACCTAACCTAACCTAACCTAACCTAACCTAACCTAACCTAACCTAACCTAACCTAACCTAACCTAACCTAACCTAACCTAACTTAACCTAACCTTACCTAACCTAACCTAACCTAACCTAACCTTGCCTGAGAGTAAAAAAAATTTAAAAATTATTAAATACAATGACCTGACCTAACCTAACCTAACCTAACCTAACCTAACCTAACCTAACCTAACCTAATATTGCCTGAGAGGGGAATTTTTTTTAAATAATTAAATACAATGACCTTACCTAACCTATCTTAACCTAACCTTGCCTAAAAGTAAAAAAAAATTTAAAATTATTAAATAAAATGACCTGACCTAACCTAACCTAACCTAACCTAACCAATCCTAATATTGCCTGAGAGGGGAAATTTTTTTAAATTATTAAATACAATGACCTAACCTAACCTAACCTAACCTAACCTAATATTGCCTGAGAGGGGAATTTTTTTTAAATAATTAAATACAATGACCTAACCTAACCTAACCTAACCTAACCTAATATTGCCTGAGAGGGGAAATTTTTTTAAATAATTAAATACAATGACCTTACCTAACCTAAACTTACCTAATCTAACCTAACCTAATATTGCCTGAGAGGGGAATTTTTTTTAAATAATCAAATACAATGACCTAACCTAACCTAACTTAACCTAACCTTGCCTAAAAGTAAAAA
>NW_026962592.1:27500-30000 GCF_032445375.1 Bacillus rossius redtenbacheri | reverse complement strand
GACCTGACCTAACCTAACCTAACCTAACCTAACCTAACCTAACCTAACCTAACCTAATATTGCCTGAGAGGGGAAATTTTTTTAAATAATTAAATACAATGACCTTACCTAACCTAACCTAACCTAACCTAACCTAACCTAACATAACCTAACCTAACCTAACCTAACCTAACCTAACCTAACCTAACCTAACCTAACCTAACCTAACCTAACCTAACCTAACCTAACCTAACCTAACCTAACCTAACCTAACCTAACCTAACCTAACCTAACCTAACCTAACCTAACCTAACCTAACCTAACCTAACCTAACCTAACCTAAACTAACCTAACCTAACCTAACCTAACCTAACCTAACCTAACCTAACCTAACTTAACCTAACCTAACCTAACCTAACCTAACCTAACCTAACCTAACCTAACCTAACCTAACCTAACCTAACCTAACCTAACCTAACCTAACCTAACCTAACCTAACCTAACCTAACCTAACCTAACCTAACCTAACCTAACCTAACCTAACCTAACCTAACCTAACCTAACCTAACCTAACCTAATATTGCCTGAGAGGGGAATTTTTTTTAAATAATCAAATACAATGACCTAACCTAACCTAACTTAACCTAACCTTGCCTAAAAGTAAAAAAAAATTTAAAAATTATTAAATACAATGACCTGACCTAACCTAACCTAACCTAACCTAACCTAACCTAACCTAACCTAACCTAATATTGCCTGAGAGGGGAAATTTTTTTAAATAATTAAATACAATGACCTTACCTAACCTAACCTAACCTAACCTAACCTAACCTAACATAACCTAACCTAACCTAACCTAACCTAACCTAACCTAACCTAACCTAACCTAACCTAACCTAACCTAACCTAACCTAACCTAACCTAACCTAACCTAACCTAACCTAACCTAACCTAACCTAACCTAACCTAACCTAACTACCTAACCTAACCTAACCTAACCTAACCTAACCTAACCTAACCTAACCTAACCTAACCTAACCTTACCTAACCTAACCTAACCTAACCTAACCTTGCCTGAGAGTAAAAAAAATTTAAAAATTATTAAATACAATGACCTGACCTAACCTAACCTAACCTAACCTAACCTAACCTAACCTTACCTAACCTAACCTAACCTAACCTAACCTTGCCTGAGAGTAAAAAAAATTTAAAAATTATTAAATACAATGACCTGACCTAACCTAACCTAACCTAACCTAACCTAACCTAACCTAACCTAACCTTACCTAACCTAACCTAACCTAACCTAACCTTGCCTGAGAGTAAAAAAAATTTAAAAATTATTAAATACAATGACCTGACCTAACCTAACCTAACCTAACCTAACCTAACCTAACCTAACCTAACCTAACCTAATCTAACCTAACCTAACCTAACCTAACCTAACCTAACCTAACCTAACCTAACCTAACCTAACCTAACCTAACCTAACCTAACCTAACCTAACCTAACCTAACCTAACCTAACCTAACCTAACCTAACCTAACCTAACCTAACCTAACCTAACCTAACCTTACCTAACCTAACCTAACCTAACCTAACCTTGCCTGAGAGTAAAAAAAATTTAAAAATTATTAAATACAATGACTTGACCTAACCTAACCTAACCTAACCTAACCTAACCTAACCTAACCTAACCTAACCTAATATTGCCTGAGAGGGGAAATTTTTTTAAATAATTAAATACAATGACCTTACCTAACCTAAACTAACCTAACCTAACCTAATATTGCCTGAGAGGGGAATTTTTTTTAAATAATCAAATACAATGACCTAACCTAACCTAACTTAACCTAACCTTGCCTAAAAGTAAAAAAAAATTTAAAAATTATTAAATACAATGACCTGACCTAACCTAACCTAACCTAACCTAACCTAACCTAACCTAACCTAACCTAATATTGCCTGAGAGGGGAAATTTTTTTAAATAATTAAATACAATGACCTTACCTAACCTAACCTAACCTAACCTAACCTAACCTAACATAACCTAACCTAACCTAACCTAACCTAACCTAACCTAACCTAACCTAACATAACCTAACCTAACCTAACCTAACCTAACCTAACCTAACCTAACCTAACCTAACCTAACCTAACCTAACCTAACCTAACCTAACCTAACCTAACCTAACCTAACCTAACCTAACCTAACCTAACCTAACCTAACCTAACCTAATATTGCCTGAGAGGGGAATTTTTTTTAAATAATCAAATACAATGACCTAACCTAACCTAACTTAACCTAACCTTGCCTAAAAGTAAAAAAAAATTTAAAAATTATTAAATACAATGACCTGACCTAACCTAACCTAACCTAACCTAACCTAACCTAACCTAACCTAACCTAATATTGCCTGAGAGGGGAAATTTTTTTAAATAATTAAATACAATGACCTTACCTAACCTAACCTAACCTAACCTAACCTAACCTAACATAACCTAACCTAACCTAACCTAA
>NW_026962592.1:0-17500 GCF_032445375.1 Bacillus rossius redtenbacheri | reverse complement strand
AGTTGATAAGGCAGACATTTGAAAGATGCGTCGCCGGTACGGAGACCGTGCGATCAGCACAAAGTTATCCAGAGTCACCAAAGCAAACGGACGCAGACGAGCCACGCCGATTGGTTTTGATCTAATAAAAGCATCCCTCCCATTTCTGGTCGGGACTCAGTTCAGCATGTATTAGCTCTAGAATTACCACAGTTATCCAAGTCATGTGGTACGATCTAAGGAACCATAACTGATTTAATGAGCCATTCGCGGTTTCACCTTATTTTGGCTTGCACTTAGACATGCATGGCTTAATCTTTGAGACAAGCATATGACTACTGGCAGGATCAACCAGGGAGCTGCTAGCAGCTTTTTTTTTCGTTCGGAGGAACCTCCCGGGTCCGCAGAGCACCGGGTCCGAATCTTATGATGTACATTTTTTTTTCCTTCTGTATCAACAAGTACGGGGGCGACTTCCCAATATCGACACCCGCTTTGCAATTGCAAAGTCTTTCCTTCCATCTCTAATTAATTTTCCTAGGGAGTAGGCGAGGCCAAACTTCCAAGGCTTTCACTGGCGAATATATCGCGCTCTTAGAAACTCGCATGGTACTTGGCGAGTGGATTTCAAATTATATGATCGGTGCCCACATTCGGGCGCGGCCCACTGCGGGAGCAGACCGTTGGCCCGTGGGCTCGCTGTGAACTAATTTGCCCACTGGTCCGAAAAGTATTCATTTCTAAACACCTTTGGCCAGGGCTGAAGACCGCGACTAACCCCTTTGAAACTTGTCTCTCAGGGAGCTGCGATCCATCAAACATTTCATTGTTAACAGAGGGGAACCATTACTTGGTTAAGACGATAGGACACGCGTTCCCCACCATTTCGCATCCAATCGAATTGCCGCACAAGAGCTCGTTACCTGAGAAAGGTATAGCATTGGCTCGCAGCTAGTGTATTGCAGTTCAGACAGATAGGCCACTTTAGATAGTTCTTAGTGTTCACAGTTATCACCAAGACTAGACCCATATGGATTTAATTCTTCAAGGAGCAGCGGTCCACCAATAAGAGAGATGAAGACATGTTTTCGGATGGCCACAACGCCCCCTCGCCACCCAAATGTGCATGTTTTAAGTGTACATTGGGAGTCGACGGAACATCGGGAGTCCGCTTGCTTTCTCCGGATCAGCTGCCACCCCCCTGATCTACCAGATAGACAAGAACATGTCTTCTCCACCAATCTCATCCACCGAAGCTCCGATCATGGCTTCTTCTACCTTTATACTGATATACCCCCACGGAGCAACATGCGGGCAAGGGAACTCTTGCTACCCTTCAGTAAAGCAGGTATCTCTTATAGATGGTGACTGCACCTTGGCCAGGATTGAAGACCGCGACTAACCCCTTTGAAACTTGTCTCTCAGGGAGCTGCGATCCATCAAACATTTCATTGTTAACAGAGGGGAACCATTACTTGGTTAAGACGATAGGACACGCGTTCCCCACCATTTCGCATCCAATCGAATTGCCGCACAAGAGCTCGTTACCTAAGAAAGGTATAGCATTGGCTCGCAGCTAGTGTATTGCAGTTCAGACAGATAGGCCACTTTAGATAGTTCTTAGTGTTCACAGTTATCACCAAGACTAGACCCATATGGAATTAATTCTTCAAGGAGCAGCGGTCCACCAATAAGAGAGATGAAGACATGTTTTCGGATGGCCACAACGCCCCCTCGCCACCCAAATGTGCATGTTTCAAGTGTACATTGGGAGTCGACGGAACATCGGGAGTCCGCTTGCTTTCTCCGGATCAGCTGCCACCCCCCTGATCTACCAGATAGACAAGAACATGTCTTCTCCGCCAATCTCATCCACCGAAGCTCCGATCATGGCTTCTTCTACCTTTATACTGATATACCCCCACGGAGCAACATGCGGGCAAGGGAACTCTTGCTACCCTTCAGTAAAGCAGGTATCTCTTATAGATGGTGACTGCACCTTGGCCAGGATTGAAGACCGCGACTAACCCCTTTGAAACTTGTCTCTCAGGGAGCTGCGATCCATCAAACATTTCATTGTTAACAGAGGGGAACCATTACTTGGTTAAGACGACCGGACACGCGTTCCCCACCATTTCGCATCCAATCGAATCGCCGCACAAGAGCTCGTTACCTGAGAAAGGTATAGCATTGGCTCGCAGCTTGTGTATTGCAGTTCAGACAGATAGGCCACTTTAGATAGTTCTTCGTGTTCACAGTTAAGACCACGGCTAGACCCATATGGAATTAATTCTTCAAGGAGCAGCGGTACACCAAGCATTTCATTGTGTACTAGAAAGCACCTCTACCATGTAACAAACATACGACCACCAAATTTCTGCTTACTTCCCCCAGCGGATAGTATTTGCTAGTATCATCCACAAAGTAAATCAATTTTTTCAATGTACCGCTTCTTGGGGGAACTGGGCATGAATCAATCAAGCATTTTGAGGTAGCATGTCCGCTTCACCACTTCATCCACTTTCAGACCACTACAAGACCCATACTGAATTAATTCCTCAAGGAGCTGCAGTCCACAAAACATTTTACTGTGTACTAGAGGGCACCTCCACCATGTAACAGAAAACATACAACCTTCTTAATTTAATTCTGCATTGTTTCCCAGACGATTTGTTAGCCATACAACAGTACCATCCACAGTAATTCACCTCTTTGAAATCCAATGCATTGTAGAGAAACTGAGGTGGTAGCATTCAAACCGTTCTGTAATGTTAATTCTGCTTCATAGAAAGGTGCTACAGGTTCCACAATAATTAATTGGATATTTTTGCAATATATATAGGGCGAGAAAACTCGGGGGGACTCCCTTTTCATTTATGTACATATTCTTTCCATATTGCAAATAATTCCAATTTTTCCCGATTGCATGTCCCCCTAATATACCCAAAATGGGCCTATCGATGGGTTCACAAAGGTACCCAAAATATGAGATTTTGACTGAAAGAGGCTGGCTAACTTCCGGGAACATGATCATAGGAAATAGGTCAAAATCCCGAATCGCAGTTGTTTACGAACAACCACGAACGGAGACTTAAAATAACCTATAAGGCTGGAATTCATGGGGCCTGTATAACAGGCATTTACACAGACTCTCGGGAGGGAGGGCTCTGTGGCCGGGAGAATTTTCTGGCTCCCCGCCCGAAACTTTTCAGAGTCCCTAATGCCTGCTTGAATGTGAATAAGCAGAGCCCGGTAGCTGATATTTTGCCGGGGTGTGGAGGCCCCGGTCGCCGCCAAATTCCTCTGGTCACAGCTTGTGTTAATACACATGTTAATTTTACATGCAAACCACCAATGACAATTTTCCTCGGCCGCGGAGGCCTCGGTCGCCGCCAGAATTTTCTGGTTCCCGCTCAATATATTGCAGAGTCCTGCAGGCCTGCTTCTGTAGGAATATGCAGAGCCCGGTAGCTGATATTTTGCCGGGGTGAGGAGGCCTCGGTCGCCGCCAAATTCCTCTCATCCCAGCTTGTGTTAATACACATGTTAATTTTACATGCAAAACCACCAATTACCATTTCCTCGGCCGCGGAGGCCTCGGTCGCCGGGAGATTTTCCTGGCTCCCCGCTCAATATACTGCACAGTCCCGCAGGCCTGTCTCCAGTGGAATACACACAGTCCGAGAGCCGAAAATTTGCCGGGGTGTGGAGGCCTCGGTCGCCAACAGATTGCCATAGGCTCTGGCTGCAATATTTACCGTGTATTTTTTCCCTCCAGAGACACCACTACACCCTATATAACCCAAAATGGGCCTTGACGCGTGTACACGCGGAGCCCGAGCGCCGAGAGTTCTCCCGGCCGCGGAGGCCTCGGTCGCCGGGAGAATTTCAACGGCCCCTGCTCGAAATTTTTCTAAGTCCAGAATGCCTGCTTCTCCCAGCCTGTGTTAATACACATGTTAATTTAACATGTAAAATCACCAAGGACCATTTCCTCGGCCGCGGAGGCCTCGGTCACCGCCAGAATTTTCTGGCTGCCCGCTCCCCATGGGTAGACGCGCTGCCCAAGCGCCGAGAGTTCTCCCGGCCGCGGAGGCCTCGGTCGCCGGGAGAATTTCTCCGGCCCCTGCTCGAAATTTTTCAAAGTCCAGAATGCCTGCTTCTCCCAGCATGTGTTAATACACATGTTAATTTAACATGTAATATTACCAATGACCTTTTCCTCGGCCGCGGAGGCCTCGGTCGCCGCCAGAATTTTCTGGCTGCCCGCTCCCCATGGGTAGACGCGGAGCCCGAGCGCCGAGAGTTCTCCCGGCCGCGGAGGCCTCGGTCGCCGGGAGAATTTCTCCGGCCCCTGCTCGAAATTTTTCAAAGTCCAGAATGCCTAGTTCTCCCAGCCTGTGTTAATACACATGTTAATTTAACATGTAAAATTACCAAGGATTATTATCCCGGCCGCAGAGGCCTCGGTCGCCGCCAGAAATTTCTGGCTCCCCGCTCAATGTATTGCAGAGTCCCGCAGGCTTGCTTCTCCAAGCCTGTGTTAATACACATGTTAATTTAACATGTAAAATTACAGAGGATTATTTCCCCGGCCGCGGAGGCCTCGGTCGCCGCCAGAATTTTCTGGCTGCCCGCTCAATGTATTGCAGAGTCCCGCAGGCTTGCTTCTCCAAGCCTGTGTTAATACACATGTTAATTTAACATGCAAAATCACCAATGACAAATTCCTCGGCCGCGGAGGCCTCGATCGCCGGGAAAATGTTCTGGCTCCCTGCTCGAATTTTTTTTCTAAGTCCCGATTCGCTATTACAGGCTGGCGCACGGAGTCCGAGGGGCGTAAATATGCCGGGTAGTGGTGCCTTCCGTCGCCGAGACATTTTACAATTGCCTGGGAGCAGTATTTAACATGTTAATTTTTTCCCCTCGTGACACCACTACCCCCTATATAACGCAAAATGGGCCTTGCCAAGGGGGCGCGCAACGCCCGAGCGCGGGCGTTTTTCCCGGCCGCCGAGACCTCCATCGCCGGGAGAATGTCTTCAGCTATTTGCTAGATTTCCCGATTCGCCCCGCACGACAAACAACCACGAACGAGGTGGTTTTCGAGAGTTCTCCCGGCCGCGGAGGCCTCGGTCGCAGGGAGAATTTCCCTGGCCCCTGCTCGAAATTTTTCTAAGTCCAGAATGCCTGCATCTCCCAGCCTGTGTTAAAACACATGTTAATTTAACATGTAAAATTACCAATGACCATTTCCTCGGCCGCAGAGGCCTCGGTCGCAGCCAGAATTTTCTGGCTCCCTGCTCAATATATTGCAGAGTCCCGCATGCTTGCTTCTCCAAGCCTGTGTTAATACACATGTTAATTTAACATGTAAAATTACCGAGGATTATTTCCCCGGCCGCGGAGGCCTCGGTCGCCGCCAGAAATTTCTGGCTCCCCGCTCAATATATTGCAGCGACCCGCAGGCTTGCTTCTCCCAGCCTGTGTTAATACACATGTTAATTTAACATGTAAAATCACCAAGGACCATTTCCTCGGCCGCGGAGGCCTCGGTCGCCGCCAGAATTTTCTGGCTGCCCGCTCCCCATGTGTAGACGCGGAGCCCGAGCGCCGAGAGTTCTCCCGGCCGCGGAGGCCTCGTAGCCGGGAGAATTTCTCGGGCCCCTGCTCGAAATTTTTCTAAGTCCAGAATGCCTGCTTCTCCCAGCCTGTGTTAATACACATGTTAATTTAACATGTAATTTTACCAATGACCTTTTCCTCGGCCGCGGAGGCCTCGGTCGCCGCCAGAATTTTCTGGCTCCCGGCTCAATATATTACAGAGTCCCGCAGGCCTGTCTCCAGTGGAATACACACAGTCCGAGAGCCGAAAATTTGCCGGGGTGTGGAGGCCTCGGTCGCCAACAGATTGCCATAGGCTCTGGCTGCAATATTTACCGTGTATTTTTTCCCTCCAGAGACACCACTACCCCCTATAAAACCCAAAATAGGCCTTGCGGTGGGTACACGCAGAGCCCGAGCGCCGAAGTTCTCCCGGCCGCGGAGGCCTCGGTCGCCGGGAGAATTTCTCCGGCCCCTGCTCGAAATTTTTCAAAGTCCAGAATGCCTGCTTCTCCCAGCCTGTGTTAATACACATGTTAATTTAACATGTTAAATTATCGAGGATTATTTCCCCGGCCGTGGAGGCCTCGGTCGCCGCCAGAATTTTCTGGCTCCCCGCTCAATATATTGCAGAGTCCCGCAGGCTTGCTTCTCCCAGCCTGTGTTAATACACATGTTAATTTAACATGTAAAATCACCGAGGACCATTTCCTCGGCCGCGGAGGCCTCGGTCGCCGCCAGAATTTTCTGGCTCACCTCTCAATGTATTGCAGAGTCCCGCAGGCTTGGTTCTCCAAGCCTGTGTTAATACACATGTTAATTTAACATGTAAAATTACCGAGGATTATTTCCCCGGCCGCGGAGGCCTCGGTCGCCGCCAGAATTTTCTGGCTCCCCGCTCAATGTATTGCAGAGTCCCGCAGGCTTGGTTCTCCAAGCCTGTGTTAATACACATGTTAATTTAACATGTAAAATTACCGAGGATTATTTCCCCGGCCACGGAGGCCTCGGTCGCCGACAGAATTGTCTGGCTCCCTGCTCGAATTTTTTCTAAGTCCCGATTCGCTATTACAGGCTGGCGCACGGAGTCAGAGGGGCGGGAATTCGCCGGGTAGTGGTGCCTTCCGTCGCCGAGACATTTTTCTATTGCCTGGAAGCTGTATTTAACATGTTAATTTTTTCCCCCTCGGGACACCACTACCCCCTATATAACCCAACATGGGCCTTGCCGCGGGTACACGCGGAGCCCGAGCGCCGAGTGTTCTCCCGGCCGCGGAGGCCTCGGTCGCCGGGAGAATTTCTCCGGCCCCTGCTCGAAATTTTTCAAAGTCCAGAATGCCTGCTTCTCCCAGCCTGTGTTAATACACATGTTAATTTAACATGTTAAATTACCGAGGATTATTTCCCCGGCCGTGGAGGCCTCGGTCGCCGCCAGAATTTTCTGGCTCCCCGCTCAATATATTGCAGAGTCCCGCAGGCTTGCTTTTCCCAGCCTGTGTTAATACACATGTTAATTTAACATGTAAAATTACCAATGACCATTTCCTCGGCCGCAGAGGCCTCGGTCGCCGCCAGAATTTTCTGGCTCCCCGCTCAATGTATTGCAGAGTCCCGCAGGCATGCTTCTCCAAGCCTGTGTTAATACACATGTTAATTTAACATGTTAAATTACCGAGGATTATTTCCCCGGCCGTGGAGGCCTCGGTCGCCGCCAGAATTTTCTGGCTCCCCGCTCAATATATTGCAGAGTCCCGCAGGCTTGCTTTTCCCAGCCTGTGTTAATACACATGTTAATTTAACATGTAAAATCACCAAGGACCATTTCCTCGGCCGCGGAGGCCTCGGTCGCCGCCAGAATTTTCTGGCTTCCCGCTCCCCATGGGTAGACGCGGAGCCCGAGCGCCGAGAGTTCTCCCGGCCGCGGAGGCCTCGGTCGCCGGGAGAATTTCTCCGGCCCCTGCTCGAAATTTTTCAAAGTCTAGAATGCCTAGTTCTCCCAGCCTGTGTTAATACACATGTTAATTTAACATGTAAAATTACCAAGGATTATTATCCCGGCCGCAGAGGCCTCGGTCGCCGCCAGAAATTTCTGGCTCCCCGCTCAATGTATTGCAGCGTCCCGCAGGCTTGCTTCTCCAAGCCTGTGTTAATACACATGTTAATTTAACATGTAAAATTACAGAGGATTATTTCCCCGGCCGCGGAGGCCTCGGTCGCCGCCAGAATTTTCTGGCTGCCCGCTCAATGTATTGCAGAGTCCCGCAGGCTTGCTTCTCCAAGCCTGTGTTAATACACATGTTAATTTAACATGCAAAATCACCAATGACAAATTCCTCGGCCGCGGAGGCCTCGATCGCCGGGAAAATGTTCTGGCTCCCTGCTCGAATTTTTTTTCTAAGTCCCGATTCGCTATTACAGGCTGGCGCACGGAGTCCGAGGGGCGTAAATATGCCGGGTAGTGGTGCCTTCCGTCGCCGAGACATTTTACAATTGCCTGGGAGCAGTATTTAACATGTTAATTTTTTCCCCTCGGGACACCACTACCCCCTATATAACCCAAAATGGGCCTTGCCAAGGGGGCGCGCAACGCCCGAGCGCGGGCGTTTTTCCCGGCCGCCGAGGCCTCCATCGCCGGGAGAATGTCTTCAGCTATTTGCTAGATTTCCCGATTCGCCCCGCACGGCAAACAACCACGAACGAGGTGGTTTTCGAGAGTTCTCCCGGCCGCGGAGGCCTCGGTCGCCGGGAGAATTTCTCGGGCCCCTGCTCGAAATTTTTCTAAGTCCAGAATGCCTGCATCTCCCAGCCTGTGTTAAAACACATGTTAATTTAACATGTAAAATTACCAATGACCATTTCCTCGGCCGCAGAGGCCTCGGTCGCAGCCAGAATTTTCTGGCTCCCTGCTCAATATATTGCAGAGTCCCGCATGCTTGCTTCTCCCAGCCTGTGTTAATACACATGGTTATTTAACATGTAAAATTACCGAGGATTATTTCCCTGGCCGCAGAGGCCGCGGTCGCCGCCAGAATTTTCTGGCTCCCCGCTCAATGTATTGCAGAGTCCCGCAGGCTTGCTTCTCCAAGCCTGTGTTAATACACATGTTAATTTAACATGTAAAATTACCGAGGATTATTTCCCCGGCCGCGGAGGCCTCGGTCGCCGCCAGAATTTTCTGGCTCCCCGCTCAATATATTGCAGCGACCCGCAGGCTTGCTTCTCCCAGCCTGTGTTAATACACATGTTAATTTAACATGTAAAATTACCGAGGATTATTTCCCCGGCCGCGGAGGCTTCGGTCGCCGCCAGAATTTTCTGGCTCCCGGCTCAATATATTACAGAGTCCCGCAGGCCTGTCTCCAGTGGAATACACACAGTCCGAGAGCCGAAAATTTGCCGGGGTGTGGAGGCCTCGGTCGCCAACAGATTGCCATAGGCTCTGGCTGCAATATTTACCGTGTATTTTTTCCCTCCAGAGACACCACTACCCCCTATATAACCCAAAATGGGCCTTGCGGCGTGTACACGCGGAGCCCGAGCGCCGAAGTTCTCCCGGCCGCGGAGGCCTCGGTCGCCGGGAGAATTTCTCCGGCCCCTGCTCGAAATTTTTCAAAGTCCAGAATGCCTGCTTCTCCCAGCCTGTGTTAATACACATGTTAATTTAACATGTAAAATTACCGAGGATTATTTCCCCGGCCGCGCGAGGCCTCGGTCGCCGCCAGAATTTTCTGGCTCCCCGCTCAATGTATTGCAGAGTCCCGCAGGCTTGCTTCTCCCAGCCTGTGTTAATACACATGTTAATTTAACATGTAAAATCATTGAGGACCATTTCCTCGGCCGCGGAGGCCTCGGTCGCCGCCAGAATTTTCTGGCTCCCCGCTCAATGTATTGCAGAGTCCCGCAGGCTTGCTTCTCCCAGCCTGTGTTAATACACATGTTAATTTAACATGTAAAATCAACAAGGACCATTTCCTCGGCCGCGGAGGCCTCGGTCGCCGCCAGAATTTTCTGGCTGCCCGCTCCCCATTGGTAGACGCGGAGCCCGAGCGCCGAGAGTTCTCCCGGCCGCGGAGGCCTCGGTCGCCGGGAGAATTTCTCCGGCCCCTGCTCGAAATTTTTCAAAGTCCAGAATGCCTGCTTCTCCCAGCATGTGTTAATACACATGTTAATTTAACATGTAATATTACCAATGACCTTTTCCTCGTCCGCGGAGGCCTCGGTCGCCGCCAGAATTTTCTGGCTGCCCGCTCCCCATGGGTAGACGCGCTGCCCGAGCGCCGAGATTTCTCCCGGCCGCGGAGGCCTCTGTCGCCGGGAGAATTTCTCTGGCCCCTGCTCGAAATTTTTCAAAGTCCAGAATGCCTAGTTCTCCCAGCCTGTGTTAATACACATGTTAATTTAACATGTAAAATTACCAAGGATTATTATCCCGGCCGCAGAGGCCTCGGTCGCCGCCAGAAATTTCTGGCTCCCCGCTCAATGTATTGCAGAGACCCGCAGGCTTGCTTCTCCAAGCCTGTGTTAATACACATGTTAATTTAACATGTAAAATTACCGAGGATTATTTCCCCGGCCGCGGAGGCCTCGATCGCCGCCAGAAATTTCTGGCTCCCCGCTCAATATATTGCAGCGACCCGCAGGCTTGCTTCTCCCAGCCTGTGTTAATACACATGTTAATTTAACATGTAAAATCACCAAGGACCATTTCCTCGGCCGCGGAGGCCTCGGTCGCCGCCAGAATTTTCTGGCTGCCCGCTCCCCATGTGTAGACGCGGAGCCCGAGCGCCGAGAGTTCTCCCGGCCGCGGAGGCCTCGGTCGCCGCCAGAATTTTCTGGCTCCCCGCTCAATGTATTGCAGAGTCCCGCAGGCTTGCTTCTCCAAGCCTGTGTTAATACACATGTTAATTTAACATGCAAAATCACCAATGACAATTTCCTCGGCCGCGGAGGCCTCCATCGCCGGGAGAATTTTCTGGCTCTCTGCTCGAATTTTTTCTAAGTCCCGATTCGCTATTACAGGCTGGCGCACGGAGTCCGAGGGGCGGAAATATGCCGGGTAGTGGTGCCTTCCGTCGCCGAGACATTTTACAATTGCCTGGGAGCAGTATTTAACATGTTAATTTTTTCCCCCTCGGGACACCACTACCCCCTATATAACCCAAAATGGGCCATGCAATGGGTGCCCACAACGCCCGAGCGCGGGCATTTTTCCCGGGCGCCGAGGCCTCGATCGCCGGGAGAATGTCTCCAGCTATTTGCATGATGTCCCGATTCGCCCCACAAGGCGAACAACCACGAACGAGGTGGTTTTCGTTCCGTGGTTGTTTTCGTTCGTGGTTGTTTACTGTTCGTGGTTGTTTTCATTCGTGGTTGTTGTGCGTTCGTGGTTGTTGTCGTTCGGGGTTGTTTTCCGTTCGTGGTTGTTGTCGTTCGTGGTTGTTGTCGTTCGTGGTTGTTGTCGTTCGTGGTTGTTTTCCGTTCGTGGTTGTTTTACGTTCGTGGTTGTTTTCGAGGCAATTGGTACTTTGAAAATTTCAATCGGTTAGCTAGAAAAAATTCTCCCGGCGGTGATTGCCTTGATCGCCGGGAGAATTTTCTGGCTCCCCGATAAAATTTTTTCCAAGTCCCGATTCGCTCTTACTAGCTGGCGCACGGAGTCCGAGGGGCGGGAATTCGCCGGGTAGTGGTGTGTTCCGTCGCCGAGACATTTTCCTATTGCCTGGAAGCAGTATTTAACATGTTAATTTTTTCCCCCTCGGGACACCACTACCCCCTATATAACACAAAATGGGCCTTGCCGCGGGTACACCCGGAGCCCGAGCGCCGAGAGTTCTCCCGGCCGCAGAGGCCTCGGTCGCCGGGAGATTTTCTCCGGCCCCTGCTCGAAATTTTCCAAAGTCCAGAATGCCTGCTTCTCCCAGCCTGTGTTAATACACATGTTAATTTAACATGTAAAATCACCAAGGACCATTTCCTCGGCCGCGGAGGCCTCGGTCGCCGCCAGAATTTTCTGGCTGCCCGCTCCCCAAGGGTAGACGCGGAGCCCGAGCGCCGAGAGTTCTCCCGGCCGCGGAGGCCTCGGTCGCCGGGAGAATTTCTCCGGCCCCTGCTCGAAATTTTTCAAAGTCCAGAATGCCTGCTTCTCCCAGCATGTGTTAATACACATGTTAATTTAACATGTAATATTACCAATGACCTTTTCCTCGGCCGCGGAGGCCTCGGTCGCCGCCAGAATTTTCTGGCTGCCCGCTCCCCATGGGTAGACGCGGAGCCCGAGCGCCGAGAGTTCTCCCGGCCGCGGAGGCCTCGGTCGCCGGGAGAATTTCTCCGGCCCCTGCTCGAAATTTTTCAAAGTCCAGAATGCCTAGTTCTCCCAGCCTGTGTTAATACACATGTTAATTTAACATGTAAAATTACCAAGGATTATTATCCCGGCCGCAGAGGCCTCGGTCGCCGCCAGAAATTTCTGGCTCCCCGCTCAATGTATTGCAGAGTCCCGCAGGCTTGCTTCTCCAAGCCTGTGTTAATACACATGTTAATTTAACATGTAAAATTACAGAGGATTATTTCCCCGGCCGCGGAGGCCACGGTCGCCGCCAGAATTTTCTGGCTGCCCGCTCAATGTATTGCAGAGTCCCGCAGGCTTGCTTCTCCAAGCCTGTGTTAATACACATGTTAATTTAACATGCAAAATCACCAATGACAAATTCCTCGGCCGCGGAGGCCTCGATCGCCGGGAAAATGTTCTGGCTCCCTGCTCGAATTTTTTTTCTAAGTCCCGATTCGCTATTACAGGCTGGCGCACGGAGTCCGAGGGGCGTAAATATGCCGGGTAGTGGTGCCTTCCGTCGCCGAGACATTTTACAATTGCCTGGGAGCAGTATTTAACATGTTAATTTTTTCCCCTCGGGACACCACTACCCCCTATATAACCCAAAATGGGCCTTGCCAAGGGGGCGCGCAACGCCCGAGCGCGGGCGTTTTTCCCGGCCGCCGAGGCCTCCATCGCCGGGAGAATGTCTTCAGCTATTTGCTAGATTTCCCGATTCGCCCCGCACGGCAAACAACCACGAACGAGGTGGTTTTCGAGAGTTCTCCCGGCCGCAGAGGCCTCGGTCGCCGGGAGAATTTCTCGGGCCCCTGCTCGAAATTTTTCTAAGTCCAGAATGCCTGCATCTCCCAGCCTGTGTTAAAACACATGTTAATTTAACATGTAAAATTACCAATGACCATTTCCTCGGCCGCAGAGGCCTCGGTCGCAGCCAGAATTTTCTGGCTCCCTGCTCAATATATTGCAGAGTCCCGCATGCTTGCTTCTCCCAGCCTGTGTTAATACACATGGTTATTTAACATGTAAAATTACCGAGGATTATTTCCCTGGCCGCAGAGGCCGCGGTCGCCGCCAGAATTTTCTGGCTCCCCGCTCAATGTATTGCAGAGTCCCGCAGGCTTGCTTCTCCAAGCCTGTGTTAATACACATGTTAATTTAACATGTAAAATTACCGAGGATTATTTCCCCGGCCGCGGAGGCCTCGGTCGCCGCCAGAATTTTCTGGCTCCCCGCTCAATATATTGCAGCGACCCGCAGGCTTGCTTCTCCCAGCCTGTGTTAATACACATGTTAATTTAACATGTAAAATTACCGAGGATTATTTCCCCGGCCGCGGAGGCCTCGGTCGCCGCCAGAATTTTCTGGCTCCCGGCTCAATATATTACAGAGTCCCGCAGGCCTGTCTCCAGTGGAATACACACAGTCCGAGAGCCGAAAATTTGCCGGCGTGTGGAGGCCTCGGTCGCCAACAGATTGCCATAGGCTCTGGCTGCAATATTTACCGTGTATTTTTTCCCTCCAGAGACACCACTACCCCCTATATAACCCAAAATGGGCCTTGCGGCGGGTACACGCGGAGCCCGAGCGCCGAAGTTCTCCCGGCCGCGGAGGCCTCGGTCGCCGGGAGAATTTCTCCGGCCCCTGCTCGAAATTTTTCAAAGTCCAGAATGCCTGCTTCTCCCAGCCTGTGTTAATACACATGTTAATTTAACATGTAAAATTACCGAGGATTATTTCCCCGGCCGCGGAGGCCTCGGTCGCCGCCAGAATTTTCTGGCTCCCCGCTCAATGTATTGCAGAGTCCCGCAGGCTTGCTTCTCCCAGCCTGTGTTAATACACATGATAATTTAACATGTAAAATCATTGAGGACCATTTCCTCGGCCGCGGAGGCCTCGGTCGCCGCCAGAATTTTCTGGCTCCCCGCTCAATGTATTGCAGAGTCCCGCAGGCTTGCTTCTCCCAGCCTGTGTTAATACACATGTTAATTTAACATGTAAAATCAACAAGGACCATTTCCTCGGCCGCGGAGGCCTCGGTCGCCGCCAGAATTTTCTGGCTGCCCGCTCCCCATTGGTAGACGCGGAGCCCGAGCGCCGAGAGTTCTCCCGGCCGCGGAGGCCTCGGTCGCCGGGAGAATTTCTCCGGCCCCTGCTCGAAATTTTTCAAAGTCCAGAATGCCTGCTTCTCCCAGCATGTGTTAATACACATGTTAATTTAACATGTAATATTACCAATGACCTTTTCCTCGGCCGCGGAGGCCTCGGTCGCCGCCAGAATTTTCTGGCTGCCCGCTCCCCATGGGTAGACGCGCTGCCCGAGCGCCGAGAGTTCTCCCGGCCGCGGAGGCCTCGGTCGCCGGGAGAATTTCTCCGGCCCCTGCTCGAAATTTTTCAAAGTCCAGAATGCCTAGTTCTCCCAGCCTGTGTTAATACACATGTTAATTTAACATGTAAAATTACCAAGGATTATTATCCCGGCCGCAGAGGCCTCGGTCGCCGCCAGAAATTTCTGGCTCCCCGCTCAATGTATTGCAGAGTCCCGCAGGCTTGCTTCTCCAAGCCTGTGTTAATACACATGTTAATTTAACATGTAAAATTACCGAGGATTATTTCCCCGGCCGCGGAGGCCTCGGTCGCCGCCAGAAATTTCTGGCTCCCCGCTCAATATATTGCAGCGACCCGCAGGCTTGCTTCTCCCAGCCTGTGTTAATACACATGTTAATTTAACATGTAAAATCACCAAGGACCATTTCCTCGGCCGCGGAGGCCTCGGTCGCCGCCAGAATTTTCTGGCTGCCCGCTCCCCATGTGTAGACGCGGAGCCCGAGCGCCGAGAGTTCTCCCGGCCGCGGAGGCCTCGGTCGCCGCCAGAATTTTCTGGCTCCCCGCTCAATGTATTGCAGAGTCCCGCAGGCTTGCTTCTCCAAGCCTGTGTTAATACACATGTTAATTTAACATGCAAAATCACCAATGACAATTTCCTCGGCCGCGGAGGCCTCCATCGCCGGGAGAATTTTCTGGCTCTCTGCTCGAATTTTTTCTAAGTCCCGATTCGCTATTACAGGCTGGCGCACGGAGTCCGAGGGGCGGAAATATGCCGGGTAGTGGTGCCTTCCGTCGCCGAGACATTTTACAATTGCCTGGGAGCAGTATTTAACATGTTAATTTTTTCCCCCTCGGGACACCACTACCCCCTATATAACCCAAAATGGGCCATGCAATGGGTGCCCACAACGCCCGAGCGCGGGCATTTTTCCCGGGCGCCGAGGCCTCGATCGCCGGGAGAATGTCTCCAGCTATTTGCATGATGTCCCGATTCGCCCCACAAGGCGAACAACCACGAACGAGGTGGTTTTCGTTCGTGGTTGTTTTCGTTCGTGGTTGTTTACCGTTCGTGGTTGTTTTCATTCGTGGTTGTTGTGCGTTCGTGGTTGTTGTCGTTCGGGGTTGTTTTCCGTTCGTGGTTGTTGTCGTTCGTGGTTGTTGTCGTTCGTGGTTGTTGTCGTTCGTGGTTGTTTTCCGTTCGTGGTTGTTTTACGTTCGTGGTTGTTTTCGAGGCAATTGGTACTTTGAAAATTTCAATCGGTTAGCTAGAAAAAATTCTCCCGGCGGTGATTGCCTTGATCGCCGGGAGAATTTTCTGGCTCCCCGATAAAATTTTTTCCAAGTCCCGATTCGCTCTTACAAGCTGGCGCACGGAGTCCGAGGGGCGGGAATTCGCCGGGTAGTGGTGCGTTCCGTCGCCGAGACATTTTCCTATTGCCTGGAAGCAGTATTTAACATGTTAATTTTTTCCCCCTCGGGACACCACTACCCCCTATATAACACAAAATGGGCCTTGCCGCGGGTACACCCGGAGCCCGAGCGCCGAGAGTTCTCCCGGCCGCAGAGGCCTCGGTCGCCGGGAGAATTTCTCCGGCCCCTGCTCGAAATTTTCCAAAGTCCAGAATGCCTGCTTCTCCCAGCCTGTGTTAATACACATGTTAATTTAACATGTAAAATTACCAAGGACCATTTCCTCGGCCGCGGAGGCCTCGGTCGCCGCCAGAATTTTCTGGCTGCCCGCTCCCCATGGGTAGACGCGGAGCCCGAGCGCCGAGAGTTCTCCCGGCCGCGGAGGCCTCGGTCGCCGGGAGAATTTCTCCGGCCCCTGCTCGAAATTTTTCAAAGTCCAGAATGCCTGCTTCTCCCAGCATGTGTTAATACACATGTTAATTTAACATGTAATATTACCAATGACCTTTTCCTCGGCCGCGGAGGCCTCGGTCGCCGCCAGAATTTTCTGGCTGCCCGCTCCCCATGGGTAGACGCGGAGCCCGAGCGCCGAGAGTTCTCCCGGCCGCGGAGGCCTCGGTCGCCGGGAGAATTTCTCCGGCCCCTGCTCGAAATTTTTCAAAGTCCAGAATGCCTAGTTCTCCCAGCCTGTGTTAATACACATGTTAATTTAACATGTAAAATTAACAAGGATTATTATCCCGGCCGCAGAGGCCTCGGTCGCCGCCAGAAATTTCTGGCTCCCCGCTCAATGTATTGCAGAGTCCCGCAGGCTTGCTTCTCCAAGCCTGTGTTAATACACATGTTAATTTAACATGTAAAATTACAGAGGATTATTTCCCCGGCCGCGGAGGCCTCGGTCGCCGCCAGAATTTTCTGGCTGCCCGCTCAATGTATTGCAGAGTCCCGCAGGCTTGCTTCTCCAAGCCTGTGTTAATACACATGTTAATGTAACATGCAAAATCACCAATGACAAATTCCTCGGCCGCGGAGGCCTCGATCGCCGGGAAAATGTTCTGGCTCCCTGCTCGAATTTTTTTTCTAAGTCCCGATTCGCTATTACAGGCTGGCGCACGGAGTCCGAGGGGCGTAAATATGCCGGGTAGTGGTGCCTTCCGTCGCCGAGACATTTTACAATTGCCTGGGAGCAGTATTTAACATGTTAATTTTTTCCCCTCGGGACACCACTACCCCCTATATAACCCAAAATGGGCCTTGCCAAGGGGGCGCGCAACGCCCGAGCGCGGGCGTTTTTCCCGGCCGCCGAGGCCTCCATCGCCGGGAGAATGTCTTCAGCTATTTGCTAGATTTCCCGATTCGCCCCGCACGGCAAACAACCACGAACGAGGTGGTTTTCGAGAGTTCTTCCGGCCGCGGAGGCCTCGGCCGCCGGGAGAATTTCTCCGGCCCCTGTTCGAAATTTTTCTAAGACCAGAATGCCTGCATCTCCCAGCCTGTGTTAATACACATGTTAATTTAACATGTAAAATCACCAAGGACCATTTCCTCGGCCGCGGAGGCCTCGGTCGCCGCCAGAATTTTCTGGCTGCCCGCTCCCCATGGGTAGACGCGGAGCCCGAGCGCCGAGAGTTCTCCCGGCCGCGGAGGCCTCGGTCGCCGGGAGAATTTCTGCGGCCCCTGCTCGAAATTTTTCAAAGTCCAGAATGCCTGCTTCTCCCAGCATGTGTTAATACACATGTTAATTTAACATGTAATATTACCAATGACCTTTTCCTCGGCCGCGGAGGCCTCGGTCGCCGCCAGAATTTTCTGGCTGCCCGCTCCCCATGGGTAGACGCGGAGCCCGAGCGC
>NW_026962591.1:0-37000 GCF_032445375.1 Bacillus rossius redtenbacheri | reverse complement strand
ATATTGGTTTTAACTGTTGTTTTATAGTTACTATACATATTTTTGGTTGATTTGCTTAGAATATGTTCAAAACACAGTGCGTACGCTTGTTTAATAAATGTGATATTAATTTTCGATGCTATACTTTGATAACCGTTAGCTATTTCTTCATGTGTCACAAAACACGCCCGGTAACGTTCATCCAAACCTTGTAACGGATCGATGACAGAAAAGCTGAGACGCGTTAGCATTAGCCACCACTCGCTTTCTCTCAGGACTATCTCCAGGGCACGACCAGGGCAGGGCAAGGCGCTCACAGCAGTCAGACCGAGGGTTATGGCGGTATCCCCCGTCGTTCGGGTAACGTAGCGAATACGCACTGCCTTGTTGGGATACAATCCTAACCCAACTCGAGGGTCGTGTTCCAGTACGTGATCAAACCGAATCCCAATAAAGAAAATAAAATCGCCAACCGTTTAAATAAACAGTGCCCTGCTCGAGGCCAGAAACTGGTTTCAACGCTAACTGGCGGGCGTTTCGCAGCCATCGATACAATGGTTACGGCAAAAAAAAAGAGAGATAGCAGCATCATCGCAAAAATATCAACCGCTTTGAAGATGACCCTTTTCAGGTCACAAGAAAGTTTTTGAACGCAATTCCCTCAATAAACGCATGGAACTCGGATCATAATTTTTAATTGAGGTCTCATCGAACATTTTGAAGAAAATCTCATATCAAACCATCCGGTTGGTTTTAAGCTCATGACTCACGAACCAGAAACATTTATTCTGTGTTGTGGCTAATTCCTGATTCTTCCATCATAAAAAGTATTGATAGAAAAAATCTCAAAGGAATTTTTAATGCTCGCTCGCTATTGGCTCACAACAGCTCATGGGGACAGGTGTCTCCCGGCGCTGCCTTGGAGTTTAAGGTTCAGCCGGGATACCCAGACCAGTTCCCAAAAAACTTCGACACATTAAAAAAGTCACTCTCGATCCTGCTTGTCGGTGGCCTTCCTGGAAGTTGCTCACCTTGAGTCCACTCATCTCCGCCGTAAAAGATTCTGAGTGAACCGTACACACATTCTGTGGTCATGGCTTCCGTCCTGCTTGCTTTCAGAACTTTCCCTTCTTTGGTCACTCTAATATGTAGCAGAATTTAATATTTCCCGTCCTTCCCCGAGGCATGATGTCACGTCTACAACATGCATTACACTTTAATTTAAATGGTGTTTATATGTTTATATTGTAATATTATGATGAAAATTATTTTTAAAAAAATTTCGTCAATTCGCAATTAAGAATATTACTTTAAAATCGCGGTTATTTGAAAATAATGCCTAAACATTTCATTCGTGGTGAACGATATTTAAAACTGAAGTGGAAACTGATTGACATTGTTTGAAATTTTTCAGCACAAGTTTGTATGTATATTTTGAAAATAATTCATTTACGTTCAAACATTTATTACAATTTCATTAACAATTGAGAATACACGTTCTTTAAATAAAATAAAATTTTAAAAAATTTCTTACAATAATTATTTAATTACTTTGCTATGAATAAGTGTTTTTATTTAAATAATTTAATGTTAATAATAAATGGAACTTTAACCTTACCACCAAAATAAGAAAGAGAGGACAAAGGTAAAAAAATACACAAGAATCTCAATATTGTTTTTGTTTTAATTAGCTGTCATTACAATACATTTGGATTGACGTGGATATTAGATTAATTCACTTGTTATATTAACGTGAATTTCACGTCACGTGTAAAATCACATATTGTTTACGCGGAGTAAATAACAGTGGACATGTAGGCTTCAATGTAAGTCGGCTCTAACACTCACGACGGTTGACTTCCAGCGGTGGGTTCACCTTAAACGACGCGTGCAGTGCTTCTGCGTGAGCACACTCATACAGCTGGCTCGTGTTCCATAGCGCTACCTTTCCCGACGTTTCTATAGTCTCCACAGTCGGTTATAACTGCTTACTTCGTATTCTCACCTTATCTTCCGAATAAAAAATTAAAAATTTATAGATATGCTGTGGTGTAGTGCTGTTCTTTATCATCCACAGAAAATTTGAATGGGAATAAAAAAAAAATAATGAAATTTAAATAATATGTCTCGATTCTTCCGAATTTCTTAAATATATGTGGTGAGTTTTCTGAAAAGTTCCAGTATAAAAGGAAATAATTTATACTTTGTTTTTATTTGGTAATGGTGGACGCATTGCTCAAAGTTGCTAAGTTCATTATAAAAATATTTTTAACTTTATGCTCGAGTAAAAAATTAACTTCAAGTAGTCTCAGAAAAGGCTTTTGAACATAGTATAATATTTATAAAAGTAGTTGGAAATAGGGGGTTCAAGCACAGGCGGAGGAGCCAGGAGCCCGCCATCTTGGATGACGTCATCGGCGGCCATCTTGGATGACGTCATCGGCGGCCATCTTGGATGACGTCATCATGACCTTTGACCTTGACCTTTGACCTTGCTAATCTATGCTAATCTATGCCAATCTATGCCAATCTACGCTAATCTATGTCAATCTATGCCAATCCATATGCCAATCTATGCCAATCCGTATGCCAATCTATGCTAATCCGTATGCTAATCTATGCTAATCTGTATGCTAATCCATGCTAATCTGTATGCCAATCCATGCTAATTCATCCGCCATTTTGTATTTCTAGAAATTTCCACCAACTTCGAATCATGACGTCACCGTTGCACTTTGTGTCATGGGCGCCATCTTGGATTTGAATTTTTTTTTTCGAACTTTTGAAATTCGATGTAAACATCAACCGCCATCTTGTTTTCGTCTGCTGGTGGCCGCCATCTTGTTTTCGTCTGCTGGTGGCCGCCATCTTGTTTCGTCTGCTGCAGGCCGCCATCTTGTTTCCGTCTGCTGGAGGCAGCCATCTTGCGACGTCATATAGTTCTGTTGGTCGCCACCAGATAGCAGCAGGGATTATTTTATTTTTTTTCTTTAACTAAAATAATTTCAGTGACGAGGCTGGGATTCGATCCATGGGACGTGAAAACGTCCAGGATGTCGTGGTTACGAGGCGGACACCTTGACCACTAGACCACGAGACCAATTGGGATATGGTGGAATAAATAATCTATATATGCCACGTACTGACGTCAAGTTTTATGATAAAAGGGGGGAGGGTGTCTTTGCCTTCCCAAATGCATGAAATTCAAATTATTATTATACCATCGCCATCTTTAATTCCAGCACAGACTACCAGATGGCGCCAAATTCAAATATTAGTTAGGGAGTCGGCAGGCAGGTGTCGCATGCCGCCATCTTGGTTCTCAAGTTGGCTGGTAGATGTCGCTAGTATCGCGCGCCAAATTCAAAAATTAGTTACCAGAGGCGCCGCCATCTTGGTTCTCAAGTTGGCTGGTAGATGTCGCTAGTATCGCGCGCCAAATTCAAAAATTAGTTGCCAGAGGCGTCGCCATCTTGGTTCTCAAGTTGGCTGGTAGATGGCGCCACCGTCGCCATATTTTAGTTCATAAAATCGATACCAGATGACGCCACCATCGCCATCTTTAGTTCCTAGTGTTGCTACCAGAGTGTGCCACCGTCGCCATCTTTAATTCCTAAAGTTACCGCCGGAGCGCGCCACCATCGCCATCTTTAATTCATAAAGTCGCTACCGGATGGCACCACTGTCGGCCATCTTTAATTCAAGGTATTGTCGCCAGATGGTGCCAAGTTTGAATTTAAAAACCTACAAGTGTTATGCAATGTGTAACCAGTCGAGATAAGTTTGGAACCTGTAGCCATATTATTATTATTATTTATTAATGTATGTTTATTAAATATGATAGAGTATTTATAAAATATTGGTGTTGTGTAGAGTCTCTCTCTCTTCTCGTAGTGGCGGAAGACATCTCGAAGGTAGTGTTAGAATTTATGTATTAAAGCAATCACTCTAGCTGAGGAGACTAATAACTTATAGTTACAATTCAATAATAGCGGCAATTAAATGTTTTGAAATTAAAGCAAACAACGTAAATGTTAAACACATATTTATTTAAATCTTATTACAAACAGCAAGGGTTAAGAACAATCGATGATTTAAAAGAAGTAAATAATGAGTAATAAAATCACATAATATTCACACACTACACATCATAGTGACAAAGGCAACATTAACTCGAGACCCAATTATACATAGTAGTATGGGTGGTCGAATAGCCAGAATTTAAGTAGCTGAACATTACAATGAGCGCAATGGAATTTGCCATACAGTTTTATACATTTATCCAGGCGGTTTCCATAAGTCTTTAAAAGTTTGGACTACCACTTTAGTGGAGCGATGCTGTGAGACCCCAGAACTCGCTCGAAATATCCTGCACAACACATTCCAAAAACATGACGTAGCCTATGGTTGACGGCACAAACACCCTGAGTGGCTCTGCGTGTTTCCTCCTGCCCGAACACGCGCTGCTATGAAAGCCTCTTCCCGAGCACAGATGTCACTCGCGCAGCAGAGAAAACAGGCGTATGCTACAGGAGCTAGAACAATTGAATAGCCAAATATATATTTAGACTACCCAACTTCATAAATGACATGAGATAATTCCTGTGCGATAATCATACTTTAAATGTTGTAATGTATGTATAAACAATAATCATGACTAGTACTTGAAAAAAAAAAATGTAAGTGAGGTGTTATTCACCTTTAGCGCTTCTCGATTTCTGTATCTGCTACCCACGAATTAAACTGAGACGGGAAACCCCACCATTTCACAAAAGACCGGCCATTTCTTCGTTTGAGAACTTTTTCCACCAAATATGTGTCCGGATACATCGTAGGCTGGATCTCTTCAGCATAGAAGCCACCACGAATAGGCTTGTGGTCCAAGTCTTCGAGGTAGTAGGTCCTGGGTTCCGATTCACGAACATGTGTCACACGGAAAAGTTCAGAACTCCAATTCGCTGTGAAACCTTTCTCAAAGACACCTTTCTGCTTGGAGATTCTCACAATGTCACCAACATTAGCTTTATGCTTGCGTGTATCTTTCTTCTTCGTGTTGGTGAATACAGTCCCAAGCAGACGATCATCCTTTACATCTTTAGGCTTCATTTTCGTGGTAGAATGCACTGTGGAATTATATTCACTTATAAGTTTCGACAAAAGATCCAACCATTTGTAATTACCATTAACTGTGAACTGACGCCACATCTTGGTGCGCAATGTTCTGTTAAACCTTTCTACTACAGAAGCTTTAACATTACTAAATGTGGAGTAGTGATTGATACCATGCTTTTTCATCAAAGCCTTGAAGGCTGCATTGTAAAATTCCTTGCCAAGATCTGTCTGTAGGTGTGACGGTATGCGCCCATCACGCAGAATGTCTGCCATAGCCTTGGTTACATCGGCTGCATTCTTCGATTGTACAGGTCTGGCCCAGGCAAACTTGCTATACACATCGATGACTGTTAGCATGTACTTGAAGCCCTTGTTTATTCGTGAATATGGAATCATCTCAACAAGGTCTGCCTGAAATAAATCATTAAGACCATACACTATAACCTTACGACGTTTGTAGTTCCGTCTTGCAGGAGCATGAAGCTCTCGGGCAATCCCAGCTTTACTCATGATATGTAACCTGCTTCACGCAGTTCTTCCAGAATAGAGAGTATTTCGTTATCGTGACCACTATGTCCGGCTGATTGTGAAGCCAGTAACAAGCGAAGTCGAGAAACTAACTCGTTTGGATCATCCCAGTAAATATAGTCTCTTTTGCGCTTCAAATCAAATGTTTTTTGCACTAGTCCACTACCTTTCCACTGCGACCCGATACCTCCAAACATGTGGTATATAATGCCGAATTTTGGATGTTCCAATGTCTTATACTGTCCAGTCAAAGCATTATTATTTTTAAAATATCCATTCGTGATTTCAAGTAAATGTCTATACTGTTTTAAGGCCATGTCGGAGTATACAGATGGATCTCGTGTGAATAGTAGTTCGTATAAGCCAGGTGCAGCCCGAAAAACTTCATCATTCACACGTACCTCACTTTTGGGGAGAAAGAATATTTCTGAATTTCCTATAAACCATCTGTTTTTGCGACGATATACTCCATATATGACATCATTTACTCTAGGGTTAAAATTACTTAGATATGTTTGTGCTTCATCGGTATTGGATTCATCTGATGTAGTAGGTTCAGAATTCTGATGTTTCCTATACCATAGATTCAGTGGTAAATCATCATCGCTGCTACTAGATGTAGCCTTAGGTTGAGGGTTTTTAAAAGTAGATTGTAAGGGTTCTTGTTTCACAATGGGCACAGGTGCTACCTTTTCAAGTCGGGAAGTAATTGGTTGAAAAATAGCTTCATTGATTTCATTACGCTCTAGGCGAGCTCGTTTTGCTAATAAATATTTAGCACGTACATTCTTAATGACGTGGTCTAGCTTATCTGCCTCGAGCGACATAACTGAAGACAAACGAGATAACTGAAGTCTTATATAGCTCTAAACCCGAACCGATAAAAGTGAGGGCAATCGCACTTGTGTACCCAGCTTTACATCCTACGATGTCTTAGACTTAGTACGGGGAGCTATTGGTTTAGGAGTCGCAGGCTTCGGTAGAGCTATTGGTTTAGGAGCAGCAGGCTTCGAACCTGTATTGATGAGAGAAAGTAATTTATGTATATCATTCTTCATGCTATCGACAGTGCGAGCCATTTGTGTAAACCGCTGAGTGTTATCTATGCTACTTACACTTATTGTCTGGAAAGCATCTGTTAAGTTTGATGTTAGCACATCTTTAACACTAGTCAAAATCGATTCACGCAACTTTCCTTCAAATGAAAAGAGCTTATTTTCCAACACCGAAGTAAACATGTCACTTAATTTTATTAGCATTTCAGAAAGATTTTTATTCAGTTGATCCACAGAGTGCTGCTTATTCGTTTCCATAGTATGCAAGTAGTTGGTAAGCTCTAATTGTACACTTCTCATGTTAGTGAGTGAGCTATTGAGTCCAGTAAACCATTGCTTCAACTCATCCGAAATGGTTCTTAAGGCATGAGTAATCAATCCGGAAATACCGTCAACATAGTTTTTATTAACAGCATCATCAGGATCTTTAGGTGTAGCCACGCGTTTCAAACGTTTACCATCCGCACTGCATTGTCCATCATATGTAGGAATCAAACACGACTCATACTGACGTTTAAGACTCCCACCACCAAACTTGGAGACGCTATTGTTCATTCTTCAATGATGCACAACTATGAAGTGGTCGAAACCGCAACGATATCGTCCTTTAAGTAGGGGACTGTCCTTTACAATCACCAGAAACCCATGCTCATGTTTCCAGCATAATGAGCACATATCTTTAAAAATATTAAATGCCATGTCTGTGTTTACATGATCATCATAAGCGTGACGTAAATTAAGTTCGTCCATGTGGAAAAGTACTATAAAATTCGCGTTATCGCGGAGCAAATGTTTGGGTATACAGCTATATGTCTGACACAGGTATATGCAGTCTACCTTGGCATGTCTGCCCATGGAAAAGTACTCTTTAATTATGCCTTGCTTCTCGCACGCAACATCGTCGAAAATAATCACCGAATTAGGCTTCGCTTCGTCAGGGGGCACCACATTGGTATTATCGTTAAATGGAAAATACTCCACTCCTTCCACCGAGCGTAGAACATTGGCTAAGCGCAAGTACTTTGGCTGTTGTAGTGATTTCGAGTATAGGTACACGTTTTCGAACCGAAGACCGTTTGGTTCCTCTAGTAAACTCAGTAGTACACACGTTTTTCCGCAGTTGGATGGGCCTGCGATTATGCATCGAACAGTTGAGGGTAATAAAGACCCATGTCGCGAATCACAAGCATCTACTTCATCATCATTAGTGATGCATACTGGTAACGACTCGCTCTGTGCTACGAGCTCCATGACACTGAGTGTAAACCTATAAAACAGGCATACTTATAAAGAATACTATCAGTTCGTTGTTATGACTCGAGCAAGAAGGAAGGTACAGAAAGGTGGAGGGTTAATAAATTCTGTTATTAACAAGCTACCAATTGAACTACACCTGCCAGGATATCAATACTGTGGTCCAGGGACGAAATTATCGAAACGACTAGCACGTGGTGACTCAGGCATAAATTCTCTAGACAAAGCATGCAAGCAGCATGATATTAGCTATTCGCAAAGCAATAATCTAAGTGACAGACACATAGCAGATGGTATATTAGCAGACACAGCTGCGCAAATTGCAAAGAATTCAGGGACGAAATTCGGGGAGAAAGTTGCGGCTTGGGGTGTAAATAAAATCATGCGTGTTAAACGTAAACTTGGATCGGGCATAAGACACAAACCTATGAAGAAAAAACAGAATAGGAAAGCACCCATAAAGAAGGGTGGACTGTTGCCCTTTATTTTCCCAGCATTGGCTGCGCTAGGTAGTTTGATTGGTGGAGCTGCAGGCATAGCCAAATCTGTTAACACTGCTAAGAACCAGGTGAAATTGCTAAGTCAAAATGCTCAGCATAATGCTAAAATGCAGGCACTAGCACACATTTCAAAAAACGGGTCCGGCCTCTTCTTGCAACCTTACCCAGTGATGGGAGGAGGAGGAAGGCAGAAACCAAGAAGCAAGAAGAAGGGAAACAAGAAACAATAATAAATAACTTACCGAAACGACCTCTTACCAATGTAGACTTAAAGATAGCAATAAAAAAATTAAAAATTCCCTACTTTAGAGATGTGTTTATGAGGAACAACATACCAAGAAAACCATGGCATAACGAATGTGCTATTATTAATTTAGATTCCTCTGAAGGCCCTGGAAGTCATTGGGTTTCCTTTAGCAAGAAGGGTCTGAATGTTACATATTACGATAGTTTTGGAGATTTACCTCCACCCCTGGAACTAAGACAATATTTGAATCCATCAAATATAACCTACAACTATACTAGGCAGCAGAGAATGAACTCATGGAACTGTGGTCATTTATGCATACAGTTTCTGCTCTCTGTATATAAGAAACACAAGTGAGAGTTTAGGCTCACAGTTCAAAAACGAGGGAAAGTGGCACCACATAGAGAGACGTAATCGTATAACCTGAAATGTCGATTACGTTAATACTAACGGGAAACAGTTCGGAACTATGTTCCACACACTTTCCTCCATTGGAACTTAGTGGTGGAGAGTGGGAAATGGCTCTTGTCGACTTTCACAGCTATAATAGCATTCCTAATGTACATGAAACAAACCATTATTTTCGTTATATCTTAAAGGGTGAAGAGCAGTCCCACGAGCTGATTCTACCAACAGGCAGTTATGAAATTGCGGACATTGAGATGTATGTGAAACAAAAGCTACCAGCTAACATCATCTTCACACTAAGAGGCAACCCCAACACACTACAGTGTGCAATGTATAGTGATGCAGCAATAGATTTTCGTGCAAATGATACTCTACGAAGCATGCTTGGCTTTGAAGCTGGAATCTACAAGGAAGGAATAGTACATGAATCAACACTGGCTGTGAATATCCTTCCAGTGAACGTCATACGTATTACAACCAATATCGTCGGCAACAGTTTTCTCAACGGAAAGGTAAACAGCACGCTACATGAGTTTGCTCCACTTGTACCACCCGGATATAAAATAACGGAACTACCAAAAAGTCTCATTTATACTCCAGTCACCGTCAAGAGAATACAGGAACTGATTGTGCGGGTTGTTGACCAGGACGGTTACCTAATTAACTTTCGAAACGAACAAATCACTTTACGTCTACATCTGAGGAAATATGGGCGTGAAATACTTTAATCTGTATAAAGGTAGGGGAGTGACGAAACCTAGAGTCAGTGGATCACGAGACCTCAAGCGACTAACACGTGTAAACGTACGCTTACTTAAGAATTTGGGGTATAAAGTTAATCAAAATGGCCGATAGTATTTTAGAAATTGAACAGCCGATACAATACGATGATGACATTACCAAAAGTGAATACCATTCTTATAGGCCATTCCTACATGGTCCCTATGAAGCAAGCTCTGAGGTAAGAATTTCAATACAAAATGCTGATATCTACACTCTAATCTCCAAGAGCATTCTACGCATACGTGGCACTTTCACCAAGGCAGATGGTACAGCACCGGATAATGCAAAAATTATAAACAATGGAATAATGCATATGATGAGTCGGATAGCATATGAGCTGAATGGTGTTCAGATTGATGAGTGTCGAGATGTGGGGACTGTATCTACCGTGAAAAACTACTTGTCACGCACAAGTGATGAAAATGGACTTAGTGAAATGTCAGGGTGGAGTCTCGAAGAGAACTACAGCCTTCCTGTTACTGCAGCTGGACAGTTTGAGATTTGTGTGCCACTAAACCATCTGCTCGGATTCGCAGAAGACTATAAGCATATTATCATAAATGCAAAGCAAGAGCTAGTGATAGTATTGGCAAATACATTTACTAATGCCATTGTAGATGTAAGTGTCCAACCACAACAAGTGTCATTAACTCTAAATAGCTTCGAATGGCTTGTTCCACAGATCACTGTTTCACCATCCCAAAGAACACGGCTTCTTCGACTGGTGGAGAAGGGAAAAAATATCGACCTAGCTTTTAGATCGTGGAGCATAGAATCATATCCTAGTTTACCACATGCTCAAACAATTTCTTGGAATGTGAAATCGAGTTTTTCCAAAGAGAAGCCACGGTATATAATCGTAGCATTTCAAACTGCTAGACATAACACCATTAATGCTGATAAATCGAGATTTGATCACTGCGACATAAAAAATATCAAAGTATACCTCAACTCAGAAAGCTACCCCTACATTGATTTAGAAAACAATTTCACTAATGGATATTACTTACTTGCATATAACATGTATGCAAACTTCCAGTCGAGTTTCTATGGACGGCAATGTGCACCGCTTTTGACTCCTCAAAGTTTCAAAGACAGAGCAACTCTGTTTATGTTTGATGTATCTCGCCAGGATGAAAAGATTGCTTCAAATGTAATAGATTGCAAAATTGAAGTTACAACTTCAAGGAACATCCCTGCTTTAACTCAAGCCTTTGCGATTATACTACATGATAGACTTGTATCGTATAACCCAAGAGACAAAACTGTTAAAATACTGACCTAGAAAGGATATTGGCTTAGTCTCGTCTCGACTGCCATGACGAAATGTGTAAACCTCCAAGGCTTCTCAAGTCAGTATGGGTTTATTATCAAGGAACTTAGCATTGCAGATGAAGAAGGAAATGTAATAACACGTAACTTTCAACCTCCATTTAAATGGCGATATCTCACCAGGAAGCATCAAAAAACAAATGCTTGGCTCACTAGAAATTTTCATGGTTTACATTGGGAACACGGACTCTTTCCTTATGCTTCAATACCCAACATATTGACAAGTCATCTGACCGGACCTGTATTGGTTGTAGGAATAGAGCAGAAACGGTGGCTGGCTAGCTATTGTAAGCATAATGTGCTAATATTAGATGTACAAGCAGAATATGACTGTCCATCATTGAAAGAATTAAATAAATTGTACACGTGCAATAATACATGTCCAGGTCCGATCTCAAGACACAATGCAAGCATGCTTAGGGCTTGGATGGTTGATCACCGCGTTGGAATGTTGGAGGGCGTCAGCAAGGCGGTGGGGACAACAACGGAAGCAACGGTACATGTGACTGGACTGGAGGGGGGTCCTAACGGTATAAATTGACATCAACACCCTAGACACAGCAGTCAACTCATAGTCGAGTGGGTATAGTGCTGCTGCTACAAATTCAAGCAAATGCCGTTCGATCCGTCTGCAAAGTATGCGGAAGTAACGCCGGGATTTCGCCGTGTGAACTACATCACCGAGGATGGATACTTTCAACTAGAGGTCTGCAACTTCGGTCATCACTGGACCAGTGATTGTGACGAGGAGGCTCCGGACATCATCGAGACATCCTGCAACAAGGTAGATTGTGTCGTCCATTATCTAAGACCTGACAGTACATTCCCTACAACATTAGAAGCGCTTAAGGCTGCATCAGCGACTGAAACTATAAGCTCGGAACCAGACTATTCCTCAGTAAGGTGCGAGTTGCGGCGCAACACCGATCCGGAGGCAGTTATTAGTTGGAAGGAACAGTGTGACGGGTTTATTCACAACACCACCTACGTTAACCATCATTGGTACACATCCTGCAGCTTTCTACTGTGTAGACTCTACCGCTTCACACCCTTCAGTTAAATTTGTAAGCTAAGAAGCAATTTGAAGGTTCGTGCGGTTGTTATTATGTCTTCACGCTATGACAATGATTTCAACAGCTTGTGGCGGAATACGTGTGAATGTATTAGGACCATACCCTTAGAGGACATACCAAGTGAAGCAGAGGATGAGGAAACATTTCTACACAATTGGTTTGAAATCGAGTACTGCAGACAACATGGGCGACGCTGGTCACGTGAAGAGCCGTGGGGACGATCCCCTGAGCGTGATCGTTCGCCAATAGAGTCCGCACATCAAGTTTTTAGAGATGTACCTACAATTCAACCTGCTCGTGAACCAATGTTACCACCAATCATCGCTGTCGAACCACTGCCATTTGCATCTCGTCAATCACCTCCTACATCAATCAAAGAGAGACCGTCACCTCCATCAATTGTGGGGAGACCAGCACGGACATCGCATCTCATGCTAGGAGCAAATCTAACGTCTAACTTTATAAACGTAAGTGAATCAGCAATTAACATCTCATAGAGTATAGTATACAACTGAAAACAATTTTAACAATGGACTGTTCTAATAAATGCTCTACTCTATGGAATTGCATAACAGACATATTTATCCAAGTGATACATATATTTTTAAATACGACCCTCGCCTCGTGCGATGGCAGTCGAGCTGAAACTGTGGTGGTGTAAGGACCTACAGCAGAAGTAGTTAACCAAGATGTCTAACTTTCAACCGAACATGATATACTCCAGTGTAACGCCCGGTCTAGGTACTGTTGATTACAGTGAGTCTATCGACGGGGTTTTAAAACATTTTTCGGAGAGATGTGACGCTGTGTTTCACGTGAAACAGGTTTTAAACCCAGGACCTCAAGATACACCTCTAGAAGTTATCAACTGTCTGGGCTATGGACATTGTAGTGTGAATATGATGAGAGACGATACAGTTCTCCCTGCAACGCCTGAAGAGGTTTTCGTACATGCATTCAACCAACCAGCTATTAAGTCACCGCCAGCATCTGCATGTGGTCAGACTTCGTCAGTCCAGACATCATCTAGCTGTACCCAGATGAGTCCCACATCGCCAGCACCTACTACATCAGTAGCAGTCCAGCATAAACGCAGGCGTCAACTTCGCCTTCCTACATCTCGCAAGAGTCGAACCCGAGATCTCAGTCATCTAGGTCCGATCAGTGAAGACACCACTTAAGTATGTTCTACAGAAAACACTAGTGATGAAAGAACTGTTGAGATTGCTCGTGTAGCTGTACGTTCATTACTTCTGGAACTATTGAGCAAAGTATAATGTTATTTATATCAATTTTCTCTTTAATATGTATTTCAGAGTTTATTATACTCTATGTAACTTGTAGTTATGCTTAATATTTAGGTATTGGGTCTCGAGTTAATGTTGCCTTTGTCACTATGATGTGTAGTGTGTGAATATTATGTGATTTTATTACTCGTTATTTACTTCTTTTAAATCATCGATTGTTCTTAACCCTTGCTGTTTGTAATAAGATTTAAATAAATATGTGTTTAACATTTACGTTGTTTGCTTTAATTTCAAAACATTTAATTGCCGCTATTATTGAATTGTAACTATAAGTTATTAGTCTCCTCAGCTAGAGTGATTGCTTTAATACATAAATTCTAACACTACCTTCGAGATGTCTTCCGCCACTACGAGAAGAGAGAGAGACTCTACACAACACCAATATTTTATAAATACTCTATCATATTTAATAAACATACATTAATAAATAATAATAATAATATGGCTACAGGTTCCAAACTTATCTCGACTGGTTACACATTGCATAACACTTGTAGGTTTTTAAATTCAAACTTGGCACCATCCGGCGACAATACCTTGAATTAAAGATGGCCGACAGTGGTGCCATCCGGTAGCGACTTTATGAATTAAAGATGGCGATGGTGGCGCGCTCCGGCGGTAACTTTAGGAATTAAAGATGGCGACGGTGGCACACTCTGGTAGCAACACTAGGAACTAAAGATGGCGATGGTGGCGTCATCTGGTATCGATTGTATGAACTAAAATATGGCGACGGTGGCGCCATCTACCAGCCAACTTGAGAACCAAGATGGCGACGCCTCTGGCAACTAATTTTTGAATTTGGCGCGCGATACTAGCGACATCTACCAGCCAACTTGAGAACCAAGATGGCGGCGCCTCTGGTAACTAATTTTTGAATTTGGCGCGCGATACTAGCGACATCTACCAGCCAACTTGAGAACCAAGATGGCGGCATGCGACACCTGCCTGCCGACTCCCTAACTAATATTTGAATTTGGCGCCATCTGGTAGTCTGTGCTGGAATTAAAGATGGCGATGGTATAATAATAATTTGAATTTCATGCATTTGGGAAGGCAAAGACACCCTCCCCCCTTTTATCATAAAACTTGACGTCAAAACGTGGCATATATAGATTATTTATTCCACCATATCCCAATTGGTCTCGTGGTCTAGTGGTCAAGGTGTCCGCCTCGTAACCACGACATCCTGGACGTTTTCACGTCCCATGGATCGAATCCCAGCCTCGTCACTGAAATTATTTTAGTTAAAGAAAAAAAATAAAATAATCCCTGCTGCTATCTGGTGGCGACCAACAGAACTATATGACGTCGCAAGATGGCTGCCTCCAGCAGACGGAAACAAGATGGCGGCCTGCAGCAGACGAAACAAGATGGCGGCCACCAGCAGACTAAAACAAGATGGCGGCCACCAGCAGACGAAAACAAGATGGCGGTTGATGTTTACATCGAATTTCAAAAGTTCGAAAAAAAAAATTCAAATCCAAGATGGCGCCCATGACACAAAGTGCAACGGTGACGTCATGATTCGAAGTTGGTGGAAATTTCTAGAAATACAAAATGGCGGATGAATTAGCATGGATTGGCATACAGATTAGCATGGATTAGCATACAGATTAGCATAGATTAGCATACGGATTAGCATAGATTGGCATACGGATTGGCATAGATTGGCATAGATTAGCATAGATTAGCGTAGATTGGCATAGATTGGCATAGATTAGCATATATTAGCAAGGTCAAAGGTCAAGGTCAAAGGTCATGATGACGTCATCCAAGATGGCCGCCGATGACGTCATCCAAGATGGCCGCCGATGACGTCATCCAAGATGGCAGGCTCCTGGCTCCTCCGACTGCACTCTCCACTGAGCAGCAGCTGCGTGCCTCGCGGTCGGACTGCACTCACGACGGTGGCGCACTCCGGCAGTAACTTTAAGAATTAAAGATGGCGACGGTGGCACACTCTGGTAGCAACACTAGGAACTAAAGATGGCGATGGTGGCGTCATCTGGTATCGATTGTATGAACTAAAATATGGTGACGGTGGCGCCATCTACCAGCCAACTTGAGAACCAAGATGGCGGCGCTTCTGGCAACTAATTTTTGAATTTGGCGCGCGATACTAGCGACATCTACCAGCCAACTTGAGAACCAAGATGGCGGCGCCTCTGGCAACTAATTTTTGAATTTGGCGCGCGATACTAGCGACATCTACCAGCCAACTTGAGAACCAAGATGGCGGCATGCGACACCTGCCAGCCAACTTGAGAACCAAGATGGCGGCGCCTCTGGCAACTAATTTTTGAATTTGGCGCCATCTGGTAGTCTGTGCTGGAATTAAAGATGGCGATGGTATAATAATAATTTGAATTTCATGCATTTGGGAAGGCAAAGACACCCTCCCCCCTTTTATCATAAAACTTGACATCAGTACGTGGCATATATAGATTATTTATTCCACCATATCCCAATTGGTCTCGTGGTCTAGTGGTCAAGGTGTCCGCCTCGTAACCACGACATCCTGGACGTTTTCACGTCCCATGGATCGAATCCCAGCCTCGGCACTGAAATTATTTTAGTTAAAGAAAAAAAATAAAATAATCCCTGCTGCTATCTGGTGGCGACCAACAGAACTATATGACGTCGCAAGATGGCTGCCTCCAGCAGACGAAACAAGATGGCGGCCACCAGCAGACGAAAACAAGATGGCGGCCACCAGCAGACGAAAACAAGATGGCGGTTGATGTTTACATCGAATTTCAAAAGTTCGAAAAAAAAATTCAAATCCAAGATGGCGGCCGTGACGAAAAGTGCAACGGTGACGTCACGATTCGAAGTTGGTGGAAATTTCTAGAAATACAAAATGGCGGATGGATTAGCATGGATTGGCATGGATTAGCATACAGATTAGCATACAGATTAGCATAGATTAGCATACGGATTGGCATAGATTAGCATACGGATTAGCATAGATTAGCATATGGATTGGCATAGATTGACATAGATTAGCGTAGATTGGCATAGATTGGCATAGATTAGCATAGATTAGCAAGGTCAAAGGTCAAGGTCAAAGGTCATGATGACGTCATCCAAGATGGCCGCCGATGACGTCATCCAAGATGGCCGCCGATGACGTCATCCAAGATGGCGGGCTCCTGGCTCCTCCGCCTGTGCTTGAACCCCCTATTTCCAACTACTTATAAACACGTAAGCATAAAATGTAGTTTGCTATTGTTTTGACGAAACGTGAAATATCTTTTGAGTGGCTGATATTTAAATTTAGAGTATGTATTCAATTATCATCCAAAGTATATTTCCAACTTTATGAATATTTTTGTAGGCTGAGAGTATCAAATTGGATATTAACATTAAAGCTACAATATATTACAATCTTTCGTATGTTAAAAAAAGATATAACTGAATTTTTAAAGTTTGTGGTCCAGCAATACATGATTGAAAACCAATACATATAGACGAAACCTTCATTAATTGATTTCATTACAAACTAAAGGAAGAATACTAATATGTTTAAACACTCTCAGCTGAATGCTCATTGGACTGCAACAAGGTACAACCGCACTAGAAGTTTCTTCCTTGTGATTGGTGGCCGTCTGCGAGAGAAGTTGTTGCCTTGTTTTACTGAGCCGCTCAGGACGCGTTTGCTTCTGCACTGAATAACTGTGATTGGTGTTGTAACTATAGGCATATACGGAAAATAAACTCACACAATTATGAAACCCAGACCTTGATTTAGTGTTCTAGCTTTCATCTAGTCACAAAATCCTTTTCGCGAAAAATACATGCCCATACCAATAAGCCATAAACAGGCACGTAGTTCAAGATGTGCTGAAACACGCCAGAACCCGACAAAGTCTACAGCCATTGAATATAAGGCGCATCTCTAACTGTCGTAGGGCAATTAAAAAAGTTTATTACTGAGTTTCTTTAGAAGTGAACCATCGGCTTAGTTCACACATAGGCTTGTGATTAGGCAGGCTGATTTTCGTATTCTGCATACGTTTATCATTAGCTAATGATTTGCTAATGCAACTTTCAAAATCATAATACTTTTCATTTGAAGCTGTGAAAAGTTTTATGCAACAAAAATAGTATATTATTATTTTATTTGATTTATAATGTACATGTAACCTGATTGAAAATTTTATAATGCCAAACACCAGCAATCTACGTGCGCCAACAAACATATTATATCAGTTATAAAATCTCAGTGGTCGCTAGCACGTTGTTTAAATAAACTTTGTGGTGCCGATTCAATGATTGCCGTCATGACTCAGGTTTATGTGTTCCAGTTTGGACCTCGAGTGCCTTGGAGCTAAGTTTGAAGGTCACGATGCCTTAAGCTTATTTGCTTCAAAGTGCGACGTAAAACATTACTAAATAAAAATATTGATTACAGAAACTTAAGTTAACGTCTTGTCGGCATCGGTATTTTAGAGAAAGTGGGCGGTGATAAGATAAGAACAAACTGTTAGCGAAATAATTGTCTACGATGAAGAGTGTACTGAGGAAAGGCCACCGGCTCACTTGCGAAAAAAAACGATTTCAACCCCGCGGGGCACGGAACCCGGGTCGCCTTCTATGGCGAGGGGAGGCTTCAAGGCCACTGCATGCCGGGCAACTGCCGGGCCCGCGCTGACCCGTGATATTTCCATTTTACTGATTCGTCTAGTTTTCTGTGAAAAATAATTTAATATGATTGACAAACTGAACAATTAAATTTTAAGTAGTGTGTAATTTTAAGTCTTCATGATTTCAAACTAGAAAATATAACTTAAAAATATTATATTGCCTCATGTTATGACGTGACTTCAACAGTTTCAACATTAGCATTTTGACTATACTGATAGTTTAGCAGAAAAGAATAAAGAATGTTTAAAATACCTAAGAAAAAATTATTAAAATCCCCAATGAGTTGTAAGTGTATATCCTCCAGGGGCAGGAGCCCTCTGGGTGCTGACGGCACTCACCGTCCTCGTCGGGCAGGTGGGGCTGCTGCCGCAGCCACTCCTTGAGGTGCGCCACGTGCTGCCGCGTGGCGGCCGGGTCCTCGGCCAGCTTGTCGCGCATGCGCCGCTGCGTGGCGGGCGACGGCGGCTGCAGCAGCGAGGCTCCTCCCTGCGGCATGGCTGCAGCTGACTGCGGCCCGCGCGCGCCCGCCGCGGCTATAAGAGCGGCGCGAGGCCGCCCGGCCGAGCTTACTGGTGGCTCGCTGTAGGAAAAGTTTTGAGGGAGATTAAAAACGGACGCAAACGAGCTTCTACTGCGCAGCTTAGGTCCCTCCCCTTCTTTGCGATGGAGAGGGGAGAGCTACGGAAAGAAAACATGAGTAAGGTACACACCATACTGAAAGCATCACGCTGCTGTTGTGTAGTCGGTTCGCCTACTGCAATACTTCAAATATGTACGATTTACTATCCCTTTAAGAGCGGTTACGGTCGGAACAGCAAAACACGTTTATACAGTATACATTACACTGAAACCAAAATTCATTTTTCAGTTTACTTACTTACTGCAGTTCTTCAATGCCAGACAACTCGCTGTCCCTTTCAGAGTGATTTCTGTCATCACTGTAGCTATTGGTGTCACCTTAAGTGTCAGTTTTTCTCCTAGGTTAATAATCACTTCCTCCACAGCGATATCAATTGGCCCTTCCTGTGTTCTATATCCGTTTTCAATTGTTTGTACATTTTCACATACTGATTTCCATTTGTCCTGATCTATCTAGGATAACCGTTGATTGCACAAAGCGATTGCACTTTTAATGTTAAAATCAACATTTCGTTGCGCAACTTATTGTTTAACGTTCGCCCAGATGAGTTCAATGGGATTCGGTGAGTGTGCTGTGACATAATCTGGTCAATAACGTAACTCTTATATAGTCCTTTGTGTTTTTTTATTATTTCGTACAACTCTGGTTTCAACATGTCGGGCCGGAATGCAAGACCCTTTTCACTTAGCCATGTCTTCATGTCCTCTTTCTTGGAGTTGGAGTTAGGTCACTTTTCACGGAGTTTATTGTGATACGGTGAATTGTCTATCACCAGAACACTATTTTCTGGAAGATAAGGTATAAGCTTCTCTAATACCCATTTTTCGTAATTAGTGGCGTTCATTTCATTGCGATAGTCGCCTGTAGCTTGCTTTGAACGCCACAATAACAACGCGTCCTCGATAAAACACATTTTGCCACCTGCGTGAACAATTGTCACTCGCTCGCCTTAAGATACTGGTTTCAACAGGCCTGCATTGCTTTCGTCACTCCATGATTTTGCTGTACAGTGCGAGCTCAGTATATACGTCTCGTCCATGTACACTATAGGCCTGCCTTGCTGCTTAGCTTCCTTTATCTCTCTTATGTACACAAACCAGTAGTTAGGTTATGGGGCTCCGAGCACAGTGGTGCTTGGTGCAGGATTCAGGATTCATGACCTTTGACCCCTGACGTCACTGTTACGACCTATGACCCCTGACGTCATCATCGAATTCCTGGAAATTTCCCGATTTTCCGCCAATTTTCCTCAAAATTTCCCATTTTTCCCTCAAATTTTCCCCAAAATTTCCCATTTTCCTACAAAATTTCCCTACAAAATCTCCCCATTCATCCAAAATTCTAACTACCCACCCATATCCCCATAGTGGGTTGGTATCCCCCTTACCTACCCACCCATTGATGACATCACCACACACCCATTTTGGATTATGTCATATCCTCATATCCGGTCACCATGATTTCCAACCGCCATTTTGGATTCAATTCTCACATGCTCTATCATTCCATTATTATTATGCAATCATATAGTATTACATCATATCTGACCGCCATCTTGGATGACCCGGCCACCATCTTGGATTACGTCATTTCCATTAACCATTTTTTAATTCTGGAACTTTATACTGTCTATTACATCACCACTGATAAGACTTAGCGTTTCGGATTGAAGATTTTCACAATAATATTATACAATCACCAATTTTTTTTATAGAAACACCCACCATTTTTAATCATGAAATCACACCTACTGCCACTGAATTGAGTGCCCCGCTCCTATGTTGTACTTTTCGTTACGACGACATCATACCATTTACATGCATTACACTTTTCGTTACGGTCACATAACCATCGCCATTTTGTATGACCTTGACCCTAACTGACATTTAGAATTCTACCATCTTAGATTCAGCCATTTTGAATTACGTAATCACACCTAACACCCCACAATCGAGCACCCTTCTCCTATGTGTTGATATTTTCATTAGTCATAGTAATTTATTTATCTTCTGAAGGCAGCCATATTGGATTTTTTAATCCTCACCTTTAACCTATGACATCATGAACATCATATTGGACTATGTCGTCATCACCAGCTCCAAAGCCATCTTGGACTCTAGAACTTTCGATCATTTTGAATTATGACATCACGCCTATCTTGTAATCTAGTGCCCCACTCCTACATATTTTTTAGTTGTCGTTAAGACACCAAGCACCCATACTTTTCATTATGATTATATCATTATATATATTTCATCTTCTGTAGGCAGACATGTTGTATTGCCATCACTGTAGCTCCTTTCGAACAACATCTTGGACTATATTGTCTTCACTTGGCATATAACATCTTGGACTATATCCCTCACCTTGAACTTTCCACTATATTGGATTACATCATTTATGTTCGCCATCTTGTCGCCAACACTATCTTGTCATCATCACATTTCACATTACTGTCGACACCCTGAACTTCCCGCCATCTTGGGGTATGTCATAACATATTACTTATAACACATCCACCACCACCATCTTAGATTTTGTTATCACCCACTTTAATCTTGACCACCAACATATTGTATTATCATCTCATGTATGCACCCGCCATACTTGATTATATAATCATACTAACTTTCATCCTCTGCTAGAGTATGCAGATGAATTATTCGTAATGAGCATCACCTGATCCTCCCAAATACTAAGATAAAAAAATTTATTGCCATTAAACTTATTACGGTCCATATACCAAAGTCATACTGCAGACTTGTACACTGTAGCACTCTACTCAAACTGACTTACATAGCTAATGTTTTCTTTACATGCTTTCATTGGCGCCTACAATTTCTTTGAGGGCTTTCATTTGCGCTTACATTTTCCTTGAGGGCTTTCATTTGCGCTTACATTTTCTTTGAGAGCTTTCATTTGCGCTTACAATTTCTATGAGGGCTTTCATTTGCGACTACAATTTCTTTGAGGGCTTTCCTTTACACTTATGTTTTCTTTGAGTGTTTTAAGTTTCGCTTATGTTTTCTTTACATGCATTCCTTTGCGCTTACATTTTCTTTATATTGTAACTCAGTATCTCATGTAAACAATATTTAAGTATCCATATATATTAGTAAACTTAATAGCAAATGTTATGGTCATGCACGGATCCTTATTTTTATAGTTGTCACCATAAATTAAGAAGGATAAATTAAAGGAAATAAAAAAAACATAGTATACATGAAAAATTTATTTTATTTACAAAGTTAATTTATACACAGTATTTTACATAAAGATATATACATCTATTTATCTAGTGGGTCGAAATGACTAATTCTCAGCTCCAGACGGTTCACCGAAGTCAGCGTCCAACCAGATCCTTTACCCATATATTCTTCTTCTTCCATGCAGAGTTTTTCGATACTCTGTTTAACTGACTGCTTCACGTCGTTTGAAGTATAAATTGCAGCAGCCGATGTCTTGAAAGCACGCTTGCTCACTCGATTCTCTTGAGGCGATGGTTTACCATATAGACAATCCAACCATAAGTTATATTTTAAAGGCCCATGTGATGCTGTATCGTCCATAAGCTGTTGTATTATATTCTGCTCAATATCACTCAGAAAAGTGCAAATATCTTTGGCCTCATTAAAAGTATTTAGATAATAATAGTCTTTCAGAACTCCTCCAAATGCAGATTGTGCCAAGTAAAATCCATTAGCATTTGTCTGTAAAAGACCAAGCACAGTGTTAGATTTATGTCCAGTTGACAATGCGGGTGGTTGTTGCTGCTGATCTCCTTTAATGCCGGAGCCTGTGCGCATGGGTACCTCTAGTTTAAATTGAGGAGTCGTGACGTTCACATGCTTTTCTACAGGCAAGCGAACTGCACATTTACAAATCTTCATATGTCTTTTCAAACTATCAATGCGAGTAAACCACTGATTGCACTTAACACAATGAATCTTTATACGAGAGGGACTCTTCATACATTTACTTTTCTCGTGCCTTCGCGCATGATGAGCGAAAGCAAAATTCATGTTGCAGTAGTTGCATGGATGTCTATTTGATGTGCCTTCCATGTCTCGGTTAGCTTTGTCCAAGACCGATTGTGCTTCACTTAAGTTTGGTGTGCTATTTTCAAAATCAATGTAACGCTGATGTGCTGATGTTCTCACTTTCGACCGCTTAGCTCTTCCTTTACATATCTTCAAGTGTCTTTTCAATTTATCGCTGCGAGTAAACTTCTTCCAACATTCATCACATCTAATCATAGTGCGAGACGGATTCTTCAGGCAATTACTCTTCTCATGACGTCTCATGTTAAAACTTGTTGAGAACATCATATTACAGTGCGGACACCGATGCTTCATTGGAGATTCTTGCTTCATACTGGATTTCGAAGAACTAGGGGTAGTATCCATACTCTCCCCAGATGTCTTTGTTGTTAAACAAGAAAGAGAGCTCCCAAGCGATGTTCACTCTTCGGAGTCAGGATGACAACTAAACTACTAATTCCGTCCACATCCCTACATATAAAGCCAACCCCTACCCCCACTACGACACTGTTCACATTATCAACATGTTTACTCAGGACTCAGCTTACATAGGGTCTCTCTCTTCTACTCCAAATCGTTCAACTATCCTAGAATTCTTGAAACTATCTAGATGATGCAAATTCATAACCTGACCAATGTAATCACTAGATGATTCTTTGTATTGTAAACACAACTAAAATACACCTTCTCCAACTGTCATGATATATTATTAATAAAATGCCTCATATCCTCTTAAATATTAACATCTGCATAGGACTTTGCACACCTCATTTAATTTCAAAACTCCCAGCCACTATATCTACGCGGAACCATAAATCATTAATACTATCCCAACTCACAGTCTTAAGCAAGCATATTTGTGTAATATTATCCACTGTATTTTTTGTATAGTTACCATTCCACATAACCTACTAACATAATACTTAGATAATGTTATGTAGCATTCCATACCATGTTATCAGTCAGTCGTAATCATGCATAACTATACTCTAGCCATTGTTCCAAAGCAGCCAAATTTAATACTATCAGTCCATCATTATCATACTACTTAATATAATTCCATAAATATTTACCATAAATAAACATTTACTACACCATATTAAATATTTACTAGGTCCACCCAACAATCTAACATGAACATCAGTCAAAAGACAGTTTTGTTTTAATCTACAAACCATAACATACATTCCTATTCCTCAGCCTCGCAGTACCCAACTTTTATCAGCTTACAAACTCTTTAAAATAAACATTTAATTATGTATTTTTTTCTTTCATTCTTTGAATGTTTCTTGCAGTAAAGAATTTTGAGTCAAATACCACTTACAGACAATGCAATTCACATCATGCCATACAAAAAATAAGAGCACATCTCGACTTAACCACAGGATAAATCCATACAAGATCTTAAAAACCAACTAAATATAATACTTAAGATATGTACAAAGTCCTATCTGACATTCTGGTCGAGTCATTGCATATGAATACAAATATGATGAGGGTACACACAAGCTAAGTCATTACATAGGAATACAAATATGAGGAGGAGGAGGGATCGTAGTAGTATATTAAAACAAATATGAGGAGGAGGGGTCGTAACATACATACATAAATAACACCAAACTTTACTCAAATACCAACTATATCAACCAGAAAAGTAAATTGTAAGAGTTATGTTTCCAATTTAAATTACTTTCCGATCGATCATTCAGAAACCCAGGCATAAAACTCAGAAATATCGTCTAAGATCAAAAGAACTGCAAAGTCAACTGATGTCACAGTCTAAGACATAAGATCTATGTCCATCGCATTTATATCAGCCTTTTCCCTTATACACCTTAAGTGTATGAAATTTAAGGCTAGCAAAATGAAATAATCGATACATATCACCCATTTTAATTGTCCTTTTTCACAAAGTAAATACCTGTAATGATTATGCGTAGAGATTCCGAAACCATTTTCTTCCTTAAATAACAACTACTATGCCACCAATTCATATTATAAGTACTAGTAATACCACATCTCCTTACCCACATAATACGAACGTAAAGTCAAAAAAAAAAAAAATTAATCAACCATCATTCTCAGTTCTCATATTCCTCAACATGTTAGTAGATCTACATAACAACAATATATAAAGTCATATGTATAAGTATTTACAAAACTTGCACGAATCGAGAAGTTAAACCATACAGGCTAAACATTACTTTAAGACTTTTATATGCAGAGCATACATATTAGATTATTTTCCGAAGGATAGAACATGTATTTGGCATAAGCATTGCCGCTAAGCTACATACATACAAGTTAATGGCATTAGCACTCATTCGATTATTGAGTAACAATATTGAAGCAACATCTACAATGTAATGTCAGAAAGAGGAGAAGTAAATGAAATGAGAAGGATCTAGAATTAACAACAAATGCTGGAATTTGTCACACAGCTATATTTTACTATAATCACTGATACAGCTAGGTACATTATACCAGGAACAAGTTCTTACACTTTCAATTACCTCCAACAATATTCGATGATTCTGGATTCAGCTGCGAAAAACATATCATGAAAGAAAATGTTTTTTATCAGGTTATTGTAGTCGGAAATTACTTAATTTGCCAAGTTAAATCTCTTTAGGTGAATATCTATTACACACCATTAATGAACAATCATTTCCAACTGCTTCACTTATAAATCACATCATCATCATCTGGAAGCCGGCGAGATCTTGTAAACTGGAGGCCAGTCTCATAGTAGTTTGTGCTGGGCTGGATGCTTTCATAAGAATGAAATTATATGTTGCAGCGACTCATGTGCACATTCAAAATATCACTTCGTGAAAACAACTTTCCACATCTATCACACTGATGCGACTTGGAGGTAGGATTCACAAGACAATGATGTTCTTCATGTCGCCGAGCACTACTGCTGCTTGCAAACTTCTGCTTACAATATCTACACAAAATTTCGGATTTACACTTCACAATATGGAGGTTAAAATTTTCTCGTCGCATCAACAACTTTCCACATCTGTCACACAGAAGGTTTATATCGGGGGAAGTCTTCATACACTCATATTTTCCAGCACGTGATGATTCTGGTGACACTATAGGTGATGTAGGCGTTGGTGATGACGGGTGCGATGACTTCGGCTTAGAATGATTCACTGCTAGTGATCTACCACTAAATGTTTGGCCCATTGCAGGAGAAAAAATAACCAGGGAAGGCTATCCCAATGAGTCTCCGCTATTTAAAGCCCAGAAACAAACTGATGGATTGCTATTTACATCGCGCCTTATATACTCTCGAAACCATGATCACATCATATTTACCAATCAAAAGAAGCCGAGTTCTCTTACATACATAAATATGTATTCACATGGACATGCACTGCACTCACTGAATACACACAATGATCATACAATGAGACTAAAAACTAGCTCCAAATGGATCCAAATAACTTCAGTAGCTATAATAGCTCCAACTGCTACCATAGCTCCAACTATCTCCAATAGCCCAAATAAGTTCATTAGCTTCAACTATCTCCAATAGCCCAAATAAGTTCATTAGCTCCAACTAGCTCCAATAGTCCAACTAACTTCATTAACTCCAACAAGTTCCAATAGTCCAACTAACTTCATTAGCTCCACCTAGCCCCAATAGTCCAACTATCTCCAACTAGCTCCAATATCAACAACTGCTACATTATCCCCAACTAACTTCATTAGCTCCAACTAGCTCCAACTGCTCAAACTAGCTCCAATAGTTCCAACTAGCTCCAATAGTTCCAACTGCTATAATAGTCAAACTGCTAAAATGACTCAAAATTAATCCAACTGCTAAAATAGCTCCAAACGTCTCCAACTATCCAAATAAATCCAATAGCTCCAACTAGCTCTAATAGCTACAATAGCTTTAACTAGCTTCAGTACTTAAAATTAGCTCCAACCTCATCTGACTCTAGCGCCTCAATTGCCCCACAGACTCCAAAGCACCAACCGATTTCAGATATAAGATTACACGAAATAAAATTAAAAAAGTTTATATTCATATTAAAATTTATTTCACAATTTTATACACGTTTCGGTAAAACATATTATTGTATGTAGCCTGCTCTCCTTAGTTAACGAAGTATAGTCAATGTTTCTTTGGTGATGGATATTTTTTCGGCATTTTGAAAAGCAACTAGAAGCCTTAACCTATCGACCAATACATTAGGATCAACCCATGATGTGTAATCCATCTCGCTTATTGTTATTAATATTTTTAAGCTATCTGAAGTCTTCTGTTTTAACAACCGTCTCATTGTTTTCCACGCAATGATCATCATAAGAATGACCAGGTTTATTTATTTTTAACACGACGTTTCCATCGTTTAGGTCTCACCGCTTCAACATATTCTTTAATCTTTTTTTTTTTTTATCTTCGGGTGCTTCATCAAAGTCTTTAATGTTTTCAGTAACCCAACACTTCCCTTGTTTAGATCTCACAACTTCATCACATTCTTCAATCTTGTCAGTTTCGGGCACTTCATCAAAATCTTCGATACCTACGGTTCCATCGTTTAGGTCTCAAATCTTCATCACAGTTCATAATCTTGTGAGCTTTAGGAGCCGCATTACAGTCTTCGATATTGCCAGATTCGAGTGCTTCATCAAAATCTTTGAAGTTGTCAGCTTCAGCCTGTTCTATGTTGTTCATAATTTAGTGAAGGTAACTTGAATTTGGTGTAATTAATTTTTTTATTTCGAATGAAGACACTACTTTCATCATTAGATTTCAATTCTGTTTCATTAGTGATATCTAGTTAGAGTTGGTAGAACCAGCATTTTCAACTTCGAGTTCATAATAATTTTTTAATAATTTATCTTCTTTCCTCTTCTTTGCTGTTGTAGACCTGATCTCGTTATCATTAGATAGCCTGGTTGCACATATCTTGTGATGTTTATTCAACAAATATCTTCGACTAAAGTATTTCTGACACAGATTTCAACTAAATGGCTTTTGGTAAGGACTTTTGGTAAGGAATGTACACTCTGCTCTGTCATGTCGCTTCGAATTTTTTTTTTCTTCCCCTCAAGGTGAATTCCTTGTCGCATATACACACCTGTGTCCTTTCGACTAATACCAGATGCATATTGGGAGTTTTAATTTGTAACAAATACTTAAATATTATTTTTTTAACATGCCATCAGCGGTAACTAATTTTCCTTTTTTAAAATATGTAGGTTGCAAGTAGTTTCGCTTCATGCTAACATATATCACCACATGCTGTGTCAAAGTAAAGTTTGTGTATAATTAAGTAGGATGCTCTCTCACACTCACAAGAGATGGAGAGATTCGTTAGACCTCTAAGGGGGAAGAATTATTTCTCAAGGAAAAGATCAGGTAACATACCGAACTGATGCTGGTAGCGATAAATAATCCATGTTAGCTTCTACAGCCCATACAACTTATGTGTTATTTTAATAGTAGACTTATAAAATTCCAACACCAAGAATAAATGTTACTACTAAGATAAATAAAATAATAAATTGGAGAAGGAGATGTATCAATGTATTTGAATATTAGAATATGTCGTTGCGGTTGAATGTGTGTTGACAGCTTTCTTAATATTTTTTTTATAACAACTGCCTGCAGTCAGCTAAAGAAAAATCAAGCTATAATAAAATAAATTATCTCCCACGACGGACAATTTCTTTTCTGATGTAGGTGGGCACCATATATATATATATATATATATATATATATATATATAGTATATAACTTATGCTAAAGCATATATTATGCTTAAGCATATAATATGCTTAAGCATAAATAATTTTTAATTTTAGATATGTTAACATATATATGCTTCAGCATATGTTTTAAATATATCTAATACAAATATGCAAGCATAAAAGATATGGTGCCCACCTACATCAGAAAAGAAATTGTCCGTCGTGGGAGATAATTTATTTTATTATAGCTTGATTTTTCTTTAGCTGACTGCAGGCAGTTGTTATAAAAAAAATATTAAGAAAGCTGTCAACACTCATTCATCCGCAAAGACATATTCTAATATTCAAATACATTGATACATCTCCTTCTCCAATTTATTATTTTATTTATCTTAGTAGTAACATTTATTCTTGGTGTTGGAATTTTATAAGTCTACTATTAAAATAACACATAAGTTGTATGGGCTGTAGAAGCTAACATGGATTATTTATCGCTACCAGCATCAGTTCGGTATGTTACCTGATCTTTTCCTTGAGAAATAATTCTTCCCCCTTAGAGGTCTAACGAATCTCTCCATCTCTTGTGAGTGTGAGAGAGCATCCTACTTAATTATACACAAACTTTACTTTGACACAGCATGTGGTGATATATGTTAGCATGAAGCGAAACTACTTGCAACCTACATATTTTAAAAAAGGAAAATTAGTTACCGCTGATGGCATGTTAAAAAAATAATATTTAAGTATTTGTTACAAATTAAAACTCCCAATATGCATCTGGTATTAGTCGAAAGGACACAGGTGTGTATATGCGACAAGGAATTCACCTTGAGGGGAAGAAAAAAAAATTCGAAGCGACATGACAGAGCAGAGTGTACATTCCTTACCAAAAGTCCTTACCAAAAGCCATTTAGTTGCAATCTGTGTCAGAAATACTTTAGTCGAAGATATTTGTTGAATAAACATCACAAGATATGTGCAACCAGGCTATCTAATGATAACGAGATCAGGTCTACAACAGCAAAGAAGAGGAAAGAAGATAAATTATTAAAAAATTATTATGAACTCGAAGTTGAAAATGCTGGTTCTACCAACTCTAACTAGATATCACTAATGAAACAGAATTGAAATCTAATGATGAAAGTAGTGTCTTCATTCGAAATAAAAAAATTAATTACACCAAATTCAAGTTACCTTCACTAAATTATGAACAACATAGAACAGGCTGAAGCTGACAACTTCAAAGATTTTGATGAAGCACTCGAATCTGGCAATATCGAAGACTGTAATGCGGCTCCTAAAGCTCACAAGATTATGAACTGTGATGAAGATTTGAGACCTAAACGATGGAACCGTAGGTATCGAAGATTTTGATGAAGTGCCCGAAACTGACAAGATTGAAGAATGTGATGAAGTTGTGAGATCTAAACAAGGGAAGTGTTGGGTTACTGAAAACATTAAAGACTTTGATGAAGCACCCGAAGATAAAAAAAAAAAAAGATTAAAGAATATGTTGAAGCGGTGAGACCTAAACGATGGAAACGTCGTGTTAAAAATAAATAAACCTGGTCATTCTTATGATGATCATTGCGTGGAAAACAATGAGACGGTTGTTAAAACAGAAGACTTCAGATAGCTTAAAAATATTAATAACAATAAGCGAGATGGATTACACATCATGGGTTGATCCTAATGTATTGGTCGATAGGTTAAGGCTTCTAGTTGCTTTTCAAAATGCCGAAAAAATATCCATCACCAAAGAAACATTGACTATACTTCGTTAACTAAGGAGAGCAGGCTACATACAATAATATGTTTTACCGAAACGTGTATAAAATTGTGAAATAAATTTTAATATGAATATAAACTTTTTTAATTTTATTTCGTGTAATCTTATATCTGAAATCGGTTGGTGCTTTGGAGTCTGTGGGGCAATTGAGGCGCTAGAGTCAGATGAGGTTGGAGCTAATTTTAAGTACTGAAGCTAGTTAAAGCTATTGTAGCTATTAGAGCTAGTTGGAGCTATTGGATTTATTTGGATAGTTGGAGACGTTTGGAGCTATTTTAGCAGTTGGATTAATTTTGAGTCATTTTAGCAGTTTGACTATTATAGCAGTTGGAACTATTGGAGCTAGTTGGAACTATTGGAGCAAGTTGGAGCTGTTGGAGCTAGTTGGAGCTAATGAAGTTAGTTGGGGATAATGTAGCAGTTGTTGATATTGGAGCTAGTTGGAGATAGTTGGACTATTGGGGCTTGGTGGAGCTAATGAAGTTAGTTGGACTATTGGAACTAGTTGGAGTTAATGAAGTTAGTTGGACTATTGGAGCTAGTTGGAGCTAATGAACTTATTTGGGCTATTGGAGATAGTTGAAGCTAATGAACTTATTTGGGCTATTGGAGATAGTTGGAGCTATGGTAGCAGTTGGAGCTATTATAGCTACTGAAGTTATTTGGATCCATTTGGAGCTAGATTTTAGTCTCATTGTATAATCATTGTGTGTATTCAGTGAGTGCAGTGCATGTCCATGTGAATACATATTTATATATGTAAGAGAACTCGGCTTCTTTTGATTGGTAAATTTGATGTGATCATGGTTTCGAGAGTATATAAGGCGCGATGTAAATAGCAATCCATCAGTTTGTTTCTGGGCTTTAAATAGCGGAGACTCATTGGGATAGCCTTCCCTGGTTATTTTTTCTCCTGCAATGGGCCAAACATTTAGTGGTAGATCACTAGCAGTGAATCATTCTAAGCCGAAGTCATCGCACCCGTCATCACCAACGCCTACATCACCTATAGTGTCACCAGAATCATCACGTGCTGGAAAATATGAGTGTATGAAGACTTCCCCCGATATAAACCTTCTGTGTGACAGATGTGGAAAGTTGTTGATGCGACGAGAAAATTTTAACCTCCATATTGTGAAGTGTAAATCCGAAATTTTGTGTAGATATTGTAAGCAGAAGTTTGCAAGCAGCAGTAGTGCTCGGCGACATGAAGAACATCATTGTCTTGTGAATCCTACCTCCAAGTCGCATCAGTGTGATAGATGTGGAAAGTTGTTTTCACGAAGTGATATTTTGAATGTGCACATGAGTCGCTGCAACATATAATTTCATTCTTATGAAAGCATCCAGCCCAGCACAAACTACTATGAGACTGGCCTCCAGTTTACAAGATCTCGCCGGCTTCCAGATGATGATGATGTGATTTATAAGTGAAGCAGTTGGAAATGATTGTTCATTAATGGTGTGTAATAGATATTCACCTAAAGAGATTTAACTTGGCAAATTAAGTAATGTCCGACTACAATAACCTGATAAAAAACATTTTCTTTCATGATATGTTTTTCGCAGCTGAATCCAGAATCATCGAATATTGTTGGAGGTAATTGAAAGTGTAAGAACTTGTTCCTGGTATAATGTACCTAGCTGTATCAGTGATTATAGTAAAATATAGCTGTGTGCCAAATTCCAGCATTTGTTGTTTATTCTTATTCCTTCTCATTTCATTTACTTCTCCTCTTTCTGACATTACATTGTAGATGTTGCTTCAATATTGTTACTCAATAATCGAATGAGTGCTAATGCCATTAACTTGTATGTATGTAGCTTAGCGGCAATGCTTATGCCAAATACATGTTCTATCCTTCGGAAAATAATCTAATATGTATGCTCTGCATATAAAAGTCTTAAAGTAATGTTTAGCCTGTATGGTTTAACTTCTCGATTCGTGCAAGTTTTGTAAATACTTATACATATGACTTTATATATTGTTGTTATGTAGATCTACTAACATGTTGAGGAATATGAGAACTGAGAATGATGGTTGATTAATTTTTTTTTTTTTGACTTTACGTTCGTATTATGTGGGTAAGGAGATGTGGTATTACTAGTACTTATAATATGAATTGGTGGCATAGTAGTTGTTATTTAAGTAAGAAAATGGTTTCGGAATCTCTACGCATAATCATTACAGGTATTTACATTGTGAAAAAGGACAATTAAAATGGGTGATATGTATCGATTATTTCATTTTGCTAGCCTTAAATTTCATACACTTAAGGTGTATAAGGGAAAAGGCTGATATAAATGCGATGGACATAGATCTTATGTCTTAGACTGTGACATCAGTTGACTTTGCAGTTCTTTTGATCTTAGACGATATTTCTGAGTTTTATGCCTGGGTTTCTGAATGATCGATCGGAAAGTAATTTAAATTGGAAACATAACTCTTACAATTTACTTTTCTGGTTGATATAGTTGGTATTTGAGTAAAGTTTGGTGTTATTTATGTATGTATGTTACGACCCCTCCTCCTCATATTTGTTTTAATATACTACTACGATCCCTCCTCCTCCTCATATTTGTATTCCTATGTAATGACTTAGCTTGTGTGTACCCTCATCATATTTGTATTCATATGCAATGACTCGACCAGAATGTCAGATAGGACTTTGTACATATCTTAAGTATTATATTTAGTTGGTTTTTAAGATCTTGTATGGATTTATCCTGTGGTTAAGTCGAGATGTGCTCTTATTTTTTGTATGGCATGATGTGAATTGCATTGTCTGTAAGTGGTATTTGACTCAAAATTCTTTACTGCAAGAAACATTCAAAGAATGAAAGAAAAAAATACATAATTAAATGTTTATTTTAAAGAGTTTGTAAGCTGATGAAAGTTGGGTACTGCGAGGCTGAGGAATAGGAATGTATGTTATGGTTTGTAGATTTAAACAAAACTGTCTTTTGACTGATGTTCATGTTGGATTGTTGGGTGGACCTAGTACATATTTAATATGGTGTAGTAAATGTTTATTTATGGTAAATATTTATGGAATTATATTAAGTAGTATGATAATGATGGACTGATAGTATTAAATTTGGCTGCTTTGGAACAATGGCTAGAGTATAGTTATGCATGATTACGACTGACTGATAAAATGGTATGGAATGCTACATAACATTATCTAAGTATTATGTTAGTAGGTTATGTGGAATGGTAACTATACAAAAAATACAGTGGATAATATTACACAAATATGCTTGCTAAAGACTGTGAGTTGGGATAGTATTAATGATTTATGGTTCCGCGTAGATATAGTGGCTGGGAGTTTTGAAATTAAATGAGGTGTGCAAAGTCCTATGCAGATGTTAATATTTAAGAGGATATGAGGCATTTTATTAATAATATATCATGACAGTTGGAGAAGGTGTATTTTAGTTGTGTTTACAATACAAAGAATCATCTAGTGATTACATTGGTCAGGTTATGAATTTGCATCATCTAGATAGTTTCAAGAATTCTAGGATAGTTGAACGATTTGGAGTAGAAGAGAGAGACCCTATGTAAGCTGAGTCCTGAGTAAACATGTTGATAATGTGAACAGTGTCGTAGTGGGGGTAGGGGTTGGCTTTATATGTAGGGATGTGGACGGAATTAGTAGTTTAGTTGTCATCCTGACTCCGAAGAGTGAACATCGCTTGGGAGCTCTCTTTCTTGTTTAACAACAAAGACATCTGGGGAGAGTATGGATACTACCCCTAGTTCTTCGAAATCCAGTATGAAGCAAGATTCTCCAATGAAGCATCGGTGTCCGCACTGTAATATGATGTTCTCAACAAGTTTTAACATGAGACGTCATGAGAAGAGTAATTGCCTGAAGAATCCGTCTCGCACTATGATTAGATGTGATGAATGTTGGAAGAAGTTTACTCGCAGCGATAAATTGAAAAGACACTTGAAGATATGTAAAGGAAGAGCTAAGCGGTCGAAAGTGAGAACATCAGCACATCAGCGTTACATTGATTTTGAAAATAGCACACCAAACTTAAGTGAAGCACAATCGGTCTTGGACAAAGCTAACCGAGACATGGAAGGCACATCAAATAGACATCCATGCAACTACTGCAACATGAATTTTGCTTTCGCTCATCATGCGCGAAGGCACGAGAAAAGTAAATGTATGAAGAGTCCCTCTCGTATAAAGATTCATTGTGTTAAGTGCAATCAGTGGTTTACTCGCATTGATAGTTTGAAAAGACATATGAAGATTTGTAAATGTGCAGTTCGCTTGCCTGTAGAAAAGCATGTGAACGTCACGACTCCTCAATTTAAACTAGAGGTACCCATGCGCACAGGCTCCGGCATTAAAGGAGATCAGCAGCAACAACCACCCGCATCGTCAACTGGACATAAATCTAACACTGTGCTTGGTCATTTACAGACAAATGCTAATGGATTTTACTTGGCACAATCTGCATTTGGAGGAGTTCTGAAAGACTATTATTATCTAAATACTTTTAATGAGGCCAAAGATATTTGCACTTTTCTGAGTGATATTGAGCAGAATATAATACAACAGCTTATGGACGATACAGCATCACATGGGCCTTTAAAATATAACTTATGGTTGGATTGTCTATATGGTAAACCATCGCCTCAAGAGAATCGAGTGAGCAAGCGTGCTTTCAAGACATCGGCTGCTGCAATTTATACTTCAAACGACATGAAGCAGTCAGTTAAACAGAGTATCGAAAAACTCTGCATGGAAGAAGAAGAATATATGGGTAAAGGATCTGGTTGGACGCTGACTTCGGTGAACCGTCTGGAGCTGAGAATTAGTCATTTCGACCCACTAGATAAATAGATGTATATATCTTTATGTAAAATACTGTGTATAAATTAACTTTGTAAATAAAATAAATTTTTCATGTATACTATGTTTTTTTTTATTTCCTTTAATTTATCCTTCTTAATTTATGGTGACAACTATAAAAATAAGGATTCATGCATGACCATAACATTTGCTATTAAGTTTACTAATATATATGGATACTTAAATATTGTTTACATGAGATACTGAGTTACAATATAAAGAAAATGTAAGCGCAAAGGAATGCATGTAAAGAAAACATAAGCGAAACTTAAAACACTCAAAGAAAACATAAGTGTAAAGGAAAGCCCTCAAAGAAATTGTAGTCGCAAATGAAAGCCCTCATAGAAATTGTAAGCGCAAATGAAAGCTCTCAAAGAAAATGTAAGCGCAAATGAAAGCCCTCAAGGAAAATGTAAGCGCAAATGAAAGCCCTCAAAGAAAATGTAAGCGCAAATGAAAGCCCTCAAAGAAATTGTAGGCGCCAATGAAAGCATGTAAAGAAAACATTAGCTATGTAAGTCAGTTTGAGTAGAGTGCTACAGTGTACAAGTCTGCAGTATGACTTTGGTATATGGACCGTAATAAGTTTAATGGCAATAAATTTTTTTATCTTAGTATTTGGGAGGATCAGGTGATGCTCATTACGAATAATTCATCTGCATACTCTAGCAGAGGATGAAAGTTAGTATGATTATATAATCAAGTATGGCGGGTGCATACATGAGATGATAATACAATATGTTGGTGGTCAAGATTAAAGTGGGTGATAACAAAATCTAAGATGGTGGTGGTGGATGTGTTATAAGTAATATGTTATGACATACCCCAAGATGGCGGGAAGTTCAGGGTGTCGACAGTAATGTGAAATGTGATGATGACAAGATAGTGTTGGCGACAAGATGGCGAAAATAAATGATGTAATCCAATATAGTGGAAAGTTCAAGGTGAGGGATATAGTCCAAGATGTTATATGCCAAGTGAAGACAATACAGTCCAAGATGTTGTTCGAAAGGAGCTACAGTGATGGCAATACAACATGTCTGCCTACAGAAGATGAAATATATATAATGATATAATCATAATGAAAAGTATGGGTGCTTGGTGTCTTAACGACAACTAAAAAATATGTAGGAGTGGGGCACTAGATTACGAGATAGGCGTGATGTCATAATTCAAAATGATCGAAAGTTCTAGAGTCCAAGATGGCTTTGGAGCTGGTGATGACGACATAGTCCAATATGATGTTCATGATGTCATAGGTTAAAGGTGAGGATTAAAAAATCCAATATGGCTGCCTTCAGAAGATAAATAAATTACTATGACTAATGAAAATATCAACACATAGGAGAAGGGTGCTCGATTGTGGGGTGTTAGGTGTGATTACGTAATTCAAAATGGCTGAATCTAAGATGGTAGAATTCTAAATGTCAGTTAGGGTCAAGGTCATACAAAATGGCGATGGTTATGTGACCGTAACGAAAAGTGTAATGCATGTAAATGGTATGATGTCGTCGTAATGAAAAGTACAACATAGGAGCGGGGCACTCAATTCAGTGGCAGTAGGTGTGATTTCATGATTAAAAATGGTGGGTGTTTCTATAAAAAAAATTGGTGATTGTATAATATTATTGTGAAAATCTTCAATCCGAAACCCTAAGTCTTATCAGTGGTGATGTAATAGACAGTATAAAGTTCCAGAATTAAAAAATGGTTA